>NC_046664.1:132266582-132279865 GCF_010883055.1 Belonocnema kinseyi | reverse complement strand
TCCATTGACGTAGCCGGCAGAACGGCCTCTACATGCGTAAACTCCTGTAGAAACGAAAGTATTGTAAATATCCTTTCAAAAATTTAACAGTATATTCTTAAAGGACTATACTTTCGAAATATCAAAAAAAAAAAGCCAGGTTTAAAGATTTATTATGCTAATAGGTCACGTGCACCGAAGAAAGGGGGCTTACTCTAAAAAAAAATGAAAATCGACTTTTTTACGCCTCTCGATAGTTTGTGTGTTGCTATTTTTAATAAAACCATAAAAAAAAATTGCCAGCGTTATTTCGTGAGACTACCCTCTCCTAAAAGTCGCGGCTATCAGATCGCCTTTGACCGCTCGCCCTGAAAAATTGATTTTTTTTTTCACAGCGTTATAGGCTTCAATAAAAACAACTATATTTGTGATTGTGACATATTCCGATAGCACAATTTTCAAAAAATAAAAAACGTCCTGAAAAATTCTTTTCCTCGAAAAACGTTACAGGCTTCAATAAAAAAACAGCTACATTTGTAACTGTACATATTTCGATAGGAAAAGTAAAAAAAATCTCGACAATTTGTTTTTCCCACAGAGTTAAATGCTATAATAAAAACAACTAAATTTGTTATTGTAAAAATTTCGATAGAAAAATTTGGAGAAAACAAAATTTCAGAGAAATTTTTTTCTCCACGTTATAGGCTTCAATAAAAACCACTACATATGTTATCGGAAAAATTTGGATAGAATATTAGAAAAAACTAGTTGACACAATTTTTTTGAAAATCGCAAAAACCATAATATTGAAAATCCAATAGGTTTCTTCCAGCAGGAAAACCACAGAAAATAAATTGAACTACAAGGAATTCATCCAACAGTACATAGAAGTATATAATAGTATAATACTGATACAAGTACTTGAGAATATACAGTTAACGCTGAAAATTACAGAAAAATGAGTGTGATAAAATCGTTAATAAAATGCTTGATGTAAAGAAAACTACGTAAAATACTTGATGCAAGGAAAACTACGTAAAATGCAAGATGTAAAGAAAATATGCAAAAAATATTAAAGGTACATAAAAGTAAAAATATATTATGATTTAAGAAAACACCAAAGAAAACAAAGACGTTTGAAAAATAACGCTAGAACATGTAGGAATCCTCGCTCGCATTAGTTTTCAGGGGCGCGATTATAAAATCAGTTGCAACAATGTGTCAAATATGGAGGTAGATGTCAGGTCGAGTGCTGTCCAAGAAATTGACGTCATTTTGTTTAAAAAAAAAATTGTGCTGAATTGTGCTAGGTTTGTGTATAATTGTGCCGCAAACGATTTTTAAAAATTCAAAATTTTAGTCAGCATTAAAAAGAACCTTTTCTGGGCCAGAAACGACATTTTATTATTTTTTTTAAATAAGAGTTGTGCTGAATTGTGCTAGTCTTGTGGTCCATCGTGGCGCAAATGTAAAAAAATTAAAATTAGAGCCGAAATGCCAAATACAGTTTTCCGGGACAGAAATGCCATTTTGTTTCTTCGAAAAAAAATAATATGCTGAATTGTGCTAGGTTTGTGTTCAATTGTGCCGTAAAAATTTGTTTTTTGTAAGTCAAAATTTGAACTGAAATTAACAAAAAACTATTTTTTGTGACATTAAAAAGAAGAATTTTCAAAATGTAAATTTCAAAAAATTTAAAGTTGTGTTGTATTGTGCTATGTGTGCAAAACAATTGAGCTGCCGGATCGAAGAAGAGCACATAAACTTATTTCTCTGGGAGTGGGAAGGCCCCTGGAAGCTTTCTTAAACATTTTGCAATTGTAATTTTTAAATGCAGAATTTAGATGCAGAGTTTCATTGCGTATATTTTCCCCCCGAGGCAAAAAATTGTAGCTTTTTCAGTTTTCTAACTGATGTCAAAAAGCTGACTTTTTTGTAACAATTCATTTTGATTTGTTTTTCACTTCAACTCGTGCTCAGTCAGTCAGTTTTAGGGATTTTTTCATACAATTTTCAGGGAATGTAGTTTAACATGTCCTCAACTGATAAAGCGAAAGTAGTCCGATTTATAATACAGTTCACAGGCGCAAAAAATAATCAAATAATCAGATAGTATCATAGTATTATGAATAAATAAATAATAATACACTCTATTACAACAGAAATGAAAAACAAATTTACTTTCTCGATGTTTAACTTTTTTCAATTCCACGAATTTAAAGCACTGAAAAATTCTTGAAATTAAGATTCCGTTGACTCTTCACCATTGGATGTTTATATTTTCTTTTACTTTTGAACAGTTTGTCTTAAAAATAAAAACCATTCTATTGTACACAATATTAAATAAATAAATTATTTTAAATTATGCAATAATATTTATTTATGCATATATTCTGCAAAAACTAAATTTTGTGCCCCGGTAATTTTGATAAAAAAAACATGAAGTAATTGTGGCTTCATGTGATTGGTATATGAAACCTAGAAACTATTAGTAATACCAAGTTCTGTTTTGCGCAGGAATTTAGTATTAATTAAGTGCTTACATATTCTGCAAAAACTTAAATTTTGTGCCAGATAATTTTGATCAAAAACATGTAGTTATGCTGACTGCAGTTCCAAAAAAAAAAAAAAAAACAATTTTTTAACTGTAAACCTTTTCCATAGTTTGCTGAAATTAATAGCCCAGATTTTTAAAGTTTTTTTTTTAAAGGTTGAAGCTTATAACTCAGTTATTGGTATGCATACTAAATTAGGTAATGTAAAAAGTATTGAAGGTTAAAAGAAAATTAGATATTTTTGAATGTAATTTATTTCTATTTTAATCAATTTATTTAATTAAAGTTTAAATAAATATTATTTAATAAGATAAGTGTTTAGGAAAGCAGTTTTAAAAAGCTGCTCATCTATTTATATTGCATTTGTTTTGCGGGGAAATACATTTCTCGAAAACTCTCCGCCGGTTCTGCGAACTAGAGGTGCTAAGATTCTGCAAGAATCGAAGATTCCCCTCCGCCCTCTTTAAGTTCCGTGTGATGTATTATAACTTTCTTGAATAAAAAACTCATTTAAAATTCTGTAGGAACCCCGTAGGGTTCCCTTAACAAAATCCAATTGGAAAGTTACATTTATTCATTAGCAATAGCCAGCACCCCCACCCGGACGCTAGCAGACAATAGCCGCTGACATGAAAAATTGAACAAAAATTCTTAAGTGGATTTCATAAACAACAGAAACATCTAGGAAGTATGGAATATGTTTAAGACTTAGATAAATGTTGTTTACGCTATACGTTTGTTGTAATTCAATTTTGATGAATGGTAGTATTTTTAGAATTTACCATGGTTAAATACATGTTTAAACAATTGGCGAGCAATAAATAAATTCGTGCAAAATGTTTCGTAGGCTTCCCTTAACAAAATCTAACTGCAAAAAGTTACAATTATTTATTAACAATAGCCAGCATTCACACCCGACCACTAGCAGGCAATAGCTGCTACATGATATCTAGCAGTGTTACCGACGCAGCTCATAGAAACAGTTAATGGTCGTAGTTATTTAACGGACAGTAGGATTTATTTAAAATTTACTAGATAACTTCTCTGAGACCATGAATGTGTCATTTTAAAAAATTATTTCGTTTCCCGAAGCGATTGAAAGTATAAAAACTTTGTTTCTGGAACACCAAGAAAAAAATTTTACAAACTTGATATTGTTATGAAATGAAACCGAATTGCCACTAGCAAAGCTGAAAATTAAAAAATAACTTAAACTTGAGAATTGTTATGAATAATAATTGCAAGATTGACCAGAATTTTCAATATTTGGCCAAGCCACGCGGGTGAGATGAGGGGCACCAGCGTACATTGCTGAGCGCCCGCGCCTATGGATTTGTCTTCAACAACTTATGTCTATTACCTTTTTAATGTTATTTTGGTTAGATTGCAGAATAAAGGCGTCACCTGTCACCTCCGTTTTGGCTGCAAAAAAATTGTTTAGCAACAAACAAAAATGAAATGGGTAGAAATTTGACCAACATTATTTTTTTACTTTTCATAGGGGTGCCCCCCCCCCCCCAACGAAACGTTGGAAAAAGGTAGGATTTTGACAAAGTTATTTTTGTGACCTTTCAAAGGGGTGTTTCTGGCCGCTTGGATGTTTAAAAGCACCTAAACGGCGAGTTAAATATGATCATTCAGATATCGTGATATACCCATATTGAAGACATCAAAGTAACAGAAGTAACAATAATTTTTAACTTTTCTATTTAATTTCTGTTCAATTAAAAATTCTAATAACGCGTCTTATTAAAAAGTCAAGAATAAAAAATGTGTACATCTTTATTGGGTGCACAGTTGTTCACTATTCATCTTTTTTCGTAGCGTATGTCATTAGTCGAAAATATTATTTGTACTTTTAATGTTGTTATTTACGAAATAAAAAAAAAATGCGCTATATCAAAAAGTGAGTATAACAAATTTGTACATCTTTTTCGATTTTTCAAGAAAATTCAGAAAGTTATGATAATCTTGTACTTTCAAAAAGCAAATGCTCTGATTTTATTTTTCTCGAAAAAAGTCGTATGGATAAATTGTTCGATTTTCCAAATACTGTGAATAGCCCTACATAGAATTTTTAATCCTTAAACAAAATTTCTACAAAAAGTTGAAAATGCTCTAACTTCTTGAATTCCCATAAAAAATAGCTGGCTCACGAACTTGACGTTTAATTCCCGATATTAACAAAGATTACCAACGACCAATTTAATAGATTAATTCTTTTGTAATGTACCTCGCTCGCAGACAAACATACAGAAACATTCGTAAAAAACTGTTTTTCGGATTCAGATGGTTTCGTGTTTGACGCAAAAAAATCCTATAGTAGTCCACATTAAAAGTTTGTCACCCCGGACATCGTACTCTCCTCCACAATTTCCCTAGATTGTGAAAATGTCATGTTTTTGAAACGCTTTCTAATGCGTTATACGAAAGTGGATATTTTTAATTTTTTCTGGTCACGTTTGACAGCACTGGTAAGTTTTGAAACGGATTGTAATGTACATATTTTAGTTCCCAAATCGGGGATTCAAAAAAGGGCAGAAACGACATTCCTAGGTATTGTTTCTATTATCTTTGAATGCAAGCCTTCTTACCGGGAGACATTTTCGGCGTGCCAAAGTGCCAACCACCATCAGAAAACCTCCATGCTGCGTGCTGGCTTCATTTACATTTTTACGTTAAAAGATAACATTTTAGGTTATTTCAATAGACTCACCTTTGTGGATATCGCGTTTTGTTTCCCTTAGGTAATCAGCAGGATTTCTTGATAAAATTTTAACTTTCATTGTACCTTTCTTTTTCAAAAACACAAACAGATTACGCAGTATAACCAAAGATATTAGGTCCTAGATGCGGCATGAGATTAGTTGCACCACATACCGGTAGTTAGCGCGGCAGGTAAGTTGTGGTCTTGCATGTATATATTGTTTTTAGTCCGGCCCATGGACATAGGAAACAAGGGACTAGGCATGCCATTGCGATGGTGATGCAATGAGGGGGGAGGTCCGCTACCTTTTGATGTCCCGCGACATACATGGCAGCGCCTACATGTTTATATTTTCATGCACAGTTTGTCGGCAAAAATGCTCATGCGCATAATCAAATGGCACATCGTAGGTGGTGGCTCTTCCCACTCATGGAATTCTCCCCCCTCCCGTGGATTCAACCCCGCTCGCCAAGGTTGGATGGCATGCCTTGTCCCGTGTTTCCTATGTCCATGCTTCGGCCACATACTTGTAGAGGCGTGATATGTACCGATTGTTTCCTCCACATACTTGTAGCGGCGCGACAAGCAACCATATATTCGGTCCCGCCAAATTATAGTGCATTTGAAATCCAAACTGGTAATAATCTAATTTTACTTTATAAGTGAATGAAAAAACAATTTTCATTGAGTAGAAAAGGTCTTGAAGGAATTCAAAAACTCTAAAGACTTTTTGAAATCAAAATTAGGCCCAACATGTAACAAAGAGGTTAGTATAAAATAGTAATAACAAATTTGAATTAAAAAGTTTATTTTTTATTTAAATTGTAATTTTTTTGGAAATTAGTATAATAGTGAATCTGAAGATACAGTTGAGTTTTATTTAAATTTAAATAAACTAAAAAAACTGTCTGGTTAAATCAACCAGAATTGTGGTTGAATATGTCCTTACTATTTTTTTATGGTTAAAGAAATAAAAATTCAGAATAGCAGCTTCCTTATAAAAACTTATAAAAAATTTTTTTTCCTAAATTTCCTTATAGGCCTAGACAAATGTCTTCTGAAACGTTGCATTTTTAAAATATTTGTGAATTTAGTGGTATATGAGCATTCAACAGCTGTAAAGTGTAAGAAGCATTTTCGAAAGTCAAAGGAAATTACGACTTGCTTCTACAGTTTAGCTAAGGCCATGTTATAAATATAAACCATTTTTTTCAAATTGAAATAAGAAATAACTCAATCTTACAAAATGTCATTTCCCCTGCCCCAAAAATCTAACTTTAAGAAAAAATGTAATTTTGCTTAATTTTTTTATTAGCATTTAATACTAAAACTTGACATGAAAATTGTCATAATTTTCGTATTTTTGTTGTTTTAATATCTGAGCTAATTGCATTTTTTAAACCGCAATCATGAAAAATAATATAAACCAATGCTATAAATTCACAGAATTAATATGTACTTTAATAATCTATATATTTTTAAAGAATTTGACGCCGTTTTTATTTTATATTATTTGTAATAAATATATAAGTTTCCTTAGTTTTTTATTTAGTTTCATTTAATTATTTCCTTTATTTTTTATTTATTGAGAAAAATAAATTGAAACTTTAAAATTCGTTCCGCCCGTTATGTATAGAAAACTATATTTTCCAGCTGGTCGATTAAGCTTTTGTTTGGATTCTACTTGTTTAACTGTTTACATATTTAATCCCATTCAAAATTTTTGATTTTGCTAAAATAATTATTTCAAGTTCTTTCTTTTAATAAAAAACTTGCTTTTTTAAATTTGTTCGTAAATAAATTTATTTTCTAATAATTTAAATATCTCATTAACTTTCAGTTTCTTGTATAAAATTTTAAAGGCTTATGCATTATAAATTACTTATCTAATTAACAAAAAAATGTTTTTTAAGAAAAAGAACGACAATCATGCAAAAAACCCGACTTTTTTATTTGAAAAGGATATTAACAATGTTTATTTCTTGCATAATTAAAAAGAAATTTATAAGGAATTTCATATTTGAATAAAATTATGAATCGAAAAAAAAAAATACATGATCTGGCACTTTTTTATTAGACTTATTTTTTCCAAAATTGTATACTCCTTTTCAAAGATCTTTATTGAAACCTGAAGTTTAATTTCGCTCTATTGTATTTTTCACAACTTTCTTCTAACTGCAATTCATAACACAGTAGACAATTATACATAATGTAAAAATTACAATTGAACATCTGACAAGTCAAAACTGTCATTTGGTACTTGAAGTTAAAGTAAATATTTATTTCTGACAATATTAAAACTTCCATTTTAATATAGAGTCCATTAAATTAAAAAGGAATATATTTTTAAATTATTCACGCCTAGCGTTATAATGCTTAAAGCTTCTTGTTCTTTAAAAATTAATATATTCCCATCAAGATGTCTGTCTATATGTCTGTATGTATGGTTACCTGAATGTTGTAGCCACGCTTACTTTGGAAGGATCAGTCCAATCGAGTCCGCATTTGATACACTTCTGAAGGTACCAAAAATAAAGGCTAAGTTCGTCAATCAGATATTTGGCACCAAAATTAAAAAATTGGGAGCATTTTCAGAATTTGGAAATTTTAAAATTTGTTGTCAAAATTTCTTATAGATGGGTAAAAGACTTGCAAGTTATCCGAATAAAATTTTTATTTATTAGAAAAGTTATATATTTTTCAAAATTTTCAAAAAATAGAAAAATTTATTTTTTTCATAGATCCAAATTTTCATTCAAAATTTTCACTAGAAACCAAATATATTTCAAAACTATTCTAGCCGAATTTTTTGATTAACCCAAAATTAAAAAAAAATTAGTCTGTATAACCTAACTGTTAAGCGCGAAGCGCGATTATCACAATGAGAATGTAATCGTCAAGGCCGTAGGTACTTTGAGAACCTTCTTTAATGACAAATTAAAAAAAAAAGTTTTCAGCTTCACTTAAGAAAAGGTAAAATGATTAAACAATCACAGCAGGGCCCTATTAGGACCAGGAAAAATAAAATGTGAACATTACTTTGCAATATAAGAATAAGCAGTACCAGACCAAGGTACATACAAAAAAATTGTAATAGGCATTTGATATAATATTTTTTAACATAGAATGTAGAAAATTTCGCATTGTGGTCTGTGCACAAATGTGGAGGGTAATGCAAATACCGAGCGCGGAGCGCGAGGTAAATACATTACCGAGCGCGGAGCACGAGATAAATATATTATCGAGCGCCCTCGGCGCGCTCAAACTAGCGAGCGTCTTGCCGTTTTGGAGAAAAAAGTTACTCTCTAAAGTTTGACGGAAAGGTCATTTTCGCGTTGCAGCGTATACGTAAAGAAGACTTACGTCAAAACGAAGATAGTGAGTTTCTTTACGCAAACAGCAGACTTGGCTTAACGAATTTTTCCCTCTCGACGGATTGTTCACCTTGGCGCACGGGGTATTTCTTAAATTAATTTTCTTACGTAAAAAAAGGCCGTGTCTACTAAAATTTAATATTTTTTTCTCGAAGATCCAAATTTAAAAAAAGGTTTGAATTTGGTTTTGAATATAAGGGTTTAATATCGTAAAATTGACAACTGTAAGCATTTTAACTTGATTAGACTGAAAGTTATTGGCCTCCACAATCTGATAATACGAAAATACAAACATTTAGAATTCTGCATTTCAATTTTCAATTTAAAACTTTCAAAATTAAATAATTTGAATTTATCAGGTTATACTTGAGGCATATTCAAAAATTAACAAATATTATAGCTTGCATTTTTAATTTATGAACTCTATGAAGAAAATGTCAAATAATGCAATTCTTGAAATTTCTGTTTATAAAATTTCTCAATTTGAATGTTTTAAATTGGAAATATATTAAAACCTTTGAATAAAAAATTCCTCTCATTCTGAAAAGTTTTTGATTTCAAAGGCTTTAAATTTATTCCAATTTTTCACCAGGTTTGATATCGAATAATCTGTTTATTGCAGCTTTATTTGAAATTTTAGAAATACTGAGATTTTGAATTTTAAATTTATAAACTAGTTTCTTTTAATATTTATTATTTTATTTTTACGCTTCTAAAAGAAAATAATTACACTGTAACTTTAATTGTTTTCATTTCAAATTTCTCTCATTTAAAACCTTTTAATTTCAAAGGCATTGAAGTTATAATCCAATTTTTGAAACTGAATAATTTTGAATGGAATAATTATTTAATTGCTATCATACTTCTAATTTGAAATAAAATGGTGGAAGAATAAAGTATTTCCATACAAAATTATTATTCTGAAGTTTAAGCGCTTCTTTTTATATTTTGACATTGTCGACTTCTGACAAGTATCAAACCAAAAACTTTGTAACTATGAGTCCTAATTACTTTCCTGAGTTTTGTGTTGAATTTAACTAATTATTATAAAAATGAGGGATTTTTTTTTAAATTTCTCCAGCTTATTTGAATGCTCTCCATTCTTGAAGCAAAGAAACAACCCACATATATCTGTATTCTATTCAATCAAATTGAAATTTTAAGGACAGTTTCATTTTTATTTAACTAGATTGTACTTAAATTTAATACCATTTAACACCATTCAACATTTACAATTTTAACTGAAATTTACTTAAATTCATCTAAATTTTACTTAAATTTTGAATTAAACTAAAATGTTGATAAATCAGTCTCGACATTGTATTTATGTTAGATCACTCAATCAGTCGTCGATTGGAAAGGTCAGTTACAATAAAAACAAACAAATGTTAGTTAAATGTTTCGGTCCTGAGTAAAAAAATTTGTTTCTTTTTATTGTAACTGACCTTTCCAATCGATGACTGATTGAGTGATTTAACTAAAATATATTCACTTTTTGAAATGATCTAAATTGTATTCAATCTTTAAATTTAGTTTTACAAAATAATTTTTAAAATTGCACTACAATAAATCTTAAAGCACGAATAGAATTGTTCTAAAACTTATTCACTTAGTATCTAGAAAATTTATCTTTGAAAAGAAAGCAAGCGAGAAATTAATTTAATTTAAGTAAACTTGATTTAATTCTTAAACTCATCTAAATTTCATTTAAATGTTGAATTTAGCTAAATTTTATGTAAATTTTAAATTCAACTAAATTTTATTTTATTTGGAATTTAACTAAATTTTATTTCATTTTTGAATTTATCTTAATTTCATTTAAATTGTAAGTTTAGTTTTTAAAAATAGTTTTAGAAATTTCACTAAAATTCTAAAGTACGAAAAGAATTTTTTTACATTTATTTATTGTCTCGAAATTTTAAAATAATAATAAATGGAATATTTTTAGACTCTCTTTAATTTGAATATAATTAGGTAATTTAGTGTTCGCGACATTTTTAGCGTACAGACCGTACAGAGCCAGCCGACCGACTCAACTATAGCAAAGATTGCTGTAGAGATGGCGAAGGCGAACGCGAGAATGAGAAACAGAAAATCACGTTCGGTTTGGAATTCAACAACTTTCGGTTGTTGAATTCGCCCTGCCCGCTAACGTGCTAGGATGACGCGGTTGCCATAGAAACTGTGAAAAGTTAAAGAGGGCAGCACCTCGATATAGTCGAAAATTTATATATATATATATATATATATATATATACCACTGACCCATGCCGTATCTAGGACCTAATATCTTTGGTATAACGTGCACTACTTCAATCAGAGACCTCATCTCCGGTAGTACTTCGTGCCGATGAACGCAGAACTATGGAGTATCGAATGTGTTTATGTTAAGTTTGGTTATTTCAAGTGTCAGTTGGTGTCATGCACGCAGTGATAATGCTTGTATAATTTATATAATTATATAAATAATGCCATTAAAACAAGAGGAGGAATATAAAAATAATAGAACGCAAGTATGGATATTAAGAATTTTGCATCTAATACCTCTCTCTTTCTGTGCCCTACCATCCGAGTCACAGTCATTACAAAAACAACGCGGCATTATTTTATCACTTATTCTGTAGGTTTTTAACACTTAAACTTTGCACAACAATTTTTTTCCACTAAACACGAACAGTGTGTAACTGCACAACGGCATTAATAGGTTATGTTTATACCGCACTGTAAAACATTTTTTATGTAACTTTAACACTATCATAGTAGGTCCGTATATTACCTACTATGAAAGTAGCGTTTTCACAGATAATAGCGAGTATCCACGTTCAGTCGGGAAATTAACTTTCAGGTTATGTAAGTTTCCAAGCAGATTCGATAAAATCGCAATGATTTGTAAATTTGTAGGTTATGGCAGTTAAACAAAAAATATTTGAATTTTCACAATTATTCGTAATTCCAGTATCCAAAGTAAAAAGGTTATTAATAGTAGCTCCAGTAGAAATTGTACATTGCCTATTAAAATCAGAAATGTTGGAGAAAGTAATATTTTTTAAATTATTAAATTTACATTTAATTAATATATAGGCAAAGGAAAGGACATGCAAAGGAAATAAATCTGCATATAAATAAGTTATTTATTTATGTATATATATATACTAAAATTCCCTTTCTCAAAATAAAAATTATAATTCCGGAAGGAAATTCCCTGTCGTACTACCACTGCTCAAATAAAAACAATATTGTACATCGTGCATGTCCATACATTTATAAATGGCTTCGAAAATGTGATGACTTTCTACATAAATAGTCAATTCATTCATGCAATTTATGTAGAAATATTTTTTTTCGAAGCCTAACTTTAAACCCGGAACGAAGGCATATATGAATCTGAGCGTCCGGTAAAAGCCTTCTTGTACTTTATACGGTTCTTGTTACAAATTCAGCTTCCGAGCACATGAAAATATCTGCTTGTGGTAACAGGTAAAGCCACACTCCACTAACTTATCCACACTCAGAGAGCAGAGGCAGTGTGAGACTCAAGAGGTTGCGAAAGATCCGTTTGGTGACGCTGAAAGCTACATACGTAGGTTTCCAGAGTTTGAAGCATCAAATTTTGACTTGCATTGGCTTCAAATGTACGAAATAAATAATAAACTTAACTGAATAGTAAAGAAAATTTAGACAGTTATTTAAATATTTAATGGCAGCTAAGCCCATTCAGCAAACTTGAAACAAATGCAATCGATATTTTTGAAATTTCGCTGATTCATTGAATTTATTCAATTTCTGTAATCTTTTAATCTTCCTATAATGTATGTCTTGATATTGAAATATTTTTCTTATTAATGCAAAAATGTTTTTCTTTAATTGTAATAATATATTTTATGAAAAAGAATTACTGCATGGGGTAATTCTCCTTCAAGAGGTTATTCGTTAAGCTTTTACATATTATTGAATACATTTTGATTCATTTTCAATATAAAGAACATTTTTCATCATTTTTACCAATTCCTGACAACATTTTTACAAATCATTGTAATTTTACAAATTTTTTGTTATTTTCCGCACCCTAGAAATTGAACAATGACTTCTAATTTTACTATATTAAAACCTGCATAAATGCGATTTATATCAATTTCCCATTTTCAAGGATTCCATTCATTTAGATTCTTAACCTCAAAAATGGTATTTTCTCTATAATACAAGTGGTGATATTACAAAAAAATTTCTATGTGATTTTACCATTTTTAGTGTGAAATTTTGTTTTTTTTTACAGTGCGGTTCAAAATTTACATCACATGTTCTCGTAGTTCCTAGAGTAACCGCACGTAGCGCTATCATCTGGGAAGATATGAAAATCTGAGGAGAGTCGATCGGGATTGTCGGCTGTTTCCCACCAATCCCACTATACGCGTGCGGTCTCCTTGTAGTACTTCGTGTTCATCAGTTTGGGCATGGAGAATAGATATAAGGAGACCAATCTGTAATGCATGGACTTTACCTATTTCTGACAAAAAAATATTTTATCTCTAATATTAATTTTTAATTGTTTAATTTTATTCAATTAATAACAGCTTGACATTTTTTAATAATAAAATAATACTTTAATCGCTTTTCTGAAGTTTCACGTTTCTAAATTATTCGCTTACTTTTTTCTTTTAATCTTTCCGA
>NC_046664.1:132262623-132266482 GCF_010883055.1 Belonocnema kinseyi | reverse complement strand
TTATGATAATATTATAATTATGTTATATTATAATAATCTTATTTAAATCTTGATCCGCATTTGAAAGACATTAAAGAAATTGGTGATTTTGGAATTCATCTCGTTGGGATAAAAACTCCATTATTTGATTGAAAAATTAGATATTTTGTTGAAAATGTAACTATTTTGTAAAAAAGTCCTCTTTTCTGTCAAAAGTTCAACTACTTTGTTAAAATTTTTATTTCTTTCATTTGAAGGTTCATCTCTTTCTTTGAAAATACATTTTTGAAACTGAAAATTAATCTATACCGTTTTTGGTTAAAAAATCATGTATTTTGTTAACAATTCGTCTTTCTTTGTAGAAATTAAATTGCTTTATGGAAAATTGATACATTTTGATAAAAATTACATTTTTCGGTTGCATTATCAACCGTAATTATTTTTTGGTTGCAAAGTCGTTTTGTTGTAAATGCAATTATATTGTTAAAAATTAAAATCATAATTTTTGGGAGGAAAATTCGATTATTCACTTAAAGTTGAACTACTTAGTAAAAAAATTAATTTTTTCTTATTAAGGATTCATAATTATAGTTGAAAATTCAACTATTTGCTTTTAAATTAGGTTAAAAATTCAGCTTTTTTGTAGATAATGCTCTTTTTGACTTAAAAAATACAAGGTTTTATGATTATGATTTATGATTATGGTTAAAAATTTAACTATTTGGTTGAAAGTTTAACTTCTTGATTGAAAACTCATATTTTTCGCTGAAGAAAATCAACTTTTTTTAGATCATTCGTTTTTTGACTTTAAAATTAAATAATTTCGTTGAAAATTCATGTATTTTGTTTGAAATTTGTCTTTTATTATAGATCATTAATTTTATTGGTAAAAAATTCATGTTATTGGTAGAGAATTTAACAACTTTATTGAAAATTTATTTTTTCATTTAAAAATTATTTTTTTTTATCTGAAAATGTAACTATTCTAGGATTTTTTAAAAATGAATCGTTTTTATCTGGAAATTGAACTATTCAATTTTTGATTGAAACTTTATCGTGTACATTGTATTAGTTAAAACACCAATTGTTTGATAGAAAATTAATTTAATTTGTTAAAAAGTAAACTTTTGGGTTGAAAATTGATATATTTTGTTAATTAGATTTTTTTCCTAAAATTAAAAAAAGCTGCAAAATAAAATAATTTCCTGAACATATTCCGGATTCTTTTTTTTTTAATTTTTAAAATGTTTTCAAATATTCACTTAAAATCTATTTGTCAAAATAAAAAAACATTTTCAATGTTCTTAGCAATCACAACAATTTTTGTTATTCTTTTTAAATACTGTACAATTCTCAAAAAGATTATATTTTTCATCTATAAAAGTCTAAATCGTGTTTCAAATTATTTGAAATAATTTTAAGTTTTAAATTAATTCTGAATCTTTTTTTGAATTTAAATTGTAGCGTTTAAAATGAAAATTTTGCTCATTACAAATTTAACAATTCAAGGCTTTCTATTTCGAACCATTCTGTTCAAATTAGTATAGTTTTTAACAGTTGTTTGTAATGGATTGTTTTAAATGAGCGGTCAAATATTGCTGATAATTAACGAAATTTTCTTTTTTTAATTAAAAAAATTTCAAAATTTAATGGGCTGAAAATGAAAATATTTTAGACTGAAATAATATTTCAAGTCATAATCGAAAACAAATTAATTAATTTGCTAACAAATAATTGGTGTTTTAACTAATACAATTTACAGGATAAAGTTTAACCAAAAATGGAATAGTTCGATTTCTAGATAAAAGCTGTGATAAAAAATTGAATTGAACAAGGAAACAAACGAATTTTCAACAAAATTGTTAAATTTTCAAGGGAAAAGGTAAATTTTTGACCAAAAAGATTAATGTTCTATGAAAAAACGATTTTTAAACTTCACCAATATATACGATTAATTTTTAATCAATCCTATAATAGTTACATTTTCAGATAAAGATAAATAATTTTTAACGGAAAAAATTTATTTTCAACAAAGTTGTTGAATTTTCAACCAATCAGATGAATTTTCAACCAAGAAAATTAATTATCTACAAAAAAGACAAATATTAAACAAAATACATAAATTTTCAACGAAATTATTTAATTTTAAACTCAAAAAGACGAATTATCTAAAAAAAGTTGAATTTCTTAAGCGAAAAATATGAGTTTTCAATCAAAGAGTTAAACTTTCAACCAAATAGTTACATTTTCAACCATAATTATAAAACCTTGTTTAAAAAAACATATTTTTTTACAAAGTAGTTCAACTCTTAGTGAAATAATCGAGTTTTAAATCCAAGAAGATGTACAGTTCATATTTTAACCAAACAATTGCATTTTTGGCCAAAAAAGATACATTTTCAACCAAAAAGATTAAATTTCTACTAAAAAAGGTCAATTTAATTTTAATAAATTCTTTAATTTTAAAGTCAAAAAGAGTATTATCTACAAAAAGCTGAATTTTTAATCTAATTTAAAGGCAAATAGTTGAATTTTCAACTATAATTATGAATCCTTAATAAGAAAAAATTAATTTTTTTACAAAGTATTTCAACTTTAAGTGAATAATGGAATTTTCCACCCAAAAAGTATGATTTTAATTTTTAACAATATAGTTACATTTACAACAAAACGACTTTGCAACCAACAAATATTTACAGTTGATAAATTGTATACAGTATAGATTAATTGTCAGTTTCAAAAATGTATTTTCAACGAAAGAGATGAACCTTCAAAATAATTAATTTTCCAATCAAATAATTGAGTTTTTATCCCAACGAGATGAATTCCAAAATCACAAATTTCTTTAATGTCTTTCAACTGCGGATCAAGATTTCAATAAGACTATTATGATCGCCAGCCCAGCATCGAATTCTGGAAATATTAAAATCCCAATCTCTTCATTTTATTTTAAAGCAGATAGAGATATAAATAGAACCGTCGAAGTTTTCCGACCGGCAATCGTGCACCTTCAAGTTTTCAAATTCAGAAGAGGAGCAATGGATTGCGCGCGCAACCCAGGCATTTATATCGTCTCCTACTATATTCACACGGACACAGACGTGTCATAGTATTGGACCACGTCTCGTTTCAGATCTGGGTTCACTGGCTGGACGGCTTTCAACCGGCGGCTGAGTCCAGCGCTGAACAATAGAGAAGGGTCGCCGAGAGATCGGACAGGCTGAGGTACCCCGAGATCTCTTTTAAGCCATGGGTTTTTATTTTAGAACATTAATTTGAAGAGAATATTCAAGAAGATTACAAAATATTTCCAAAATTTTATCGAAAAATCAGAAACATTTAAGATATTTTATTTTATTATTCAATGATTTTTTACAGAATTCATGAGAAGAGTTTACAACAAAAAAAAAAAAATTTGGAAGAATAAATAAAAATTGAACAATTATTACTTTTAAAAAAATTCGATTAGGTTACAAGACTTTATCATATATTTATCTGTTTTGAACGGAGTCTTTCAGCTTTGTGCGTTTGAATTGTTTCACTTTAATCGTAAAAAATGTTGGCGAACCGGGAAATGATTGAGAATTAAATTTTACTAATTAAAATGGCCACTCTGATAATATCTAAGATAATATTCTTCTAAATAATAAATTGATTAAACAATTATGTTTGTTACCATGATTTCATTATAACCTCATTAGAATTTGAAGTGGAGAATATCAGAAAAAACTTCGAGTTTCTAGCATTATTCTAAGATAATATTGTTACAAATAATAAATCGTTTAAACAATAATGTTTTTTAACTTGATTTAATTTTCAAAAGTAAAATTTCACCATACTTCATCGCCTACGTTATTATTAAATGACATAGGGGCGGGGG
>NC_046664.1:132250738-132262613 GCF_010883055.1 Belonocnema kinseyi | reverse complement strand
ATTCTGAAAAGAGGAATTTTAATTTAAAACATAAATCATCATAAAATATCGAAAAATATAACAATTTCTAGTTTTAGAAACAAATTAATTAGATGAATAAATTTGAAGTTTTACAAATTCAAGGACAAGGAATTTGTTTCTCCTATTGAAATAGCTTGAGATTAAGTTGAATGTCTCAGTTAGTCACAAATGATAATAAAAATATATTAATAAATATTTTTATGAACAATTTATAAAAGTTAAGTATTAATTATGAAATATTCCAGGAATTTCCACAGAATGAATCTTAGCACGCTGTGCTATTATTCATTCTCATTTTAATTTAGAAACCAAATTTTGTCTACGTATAACTGCCGAAAATTTCGTATTTCATTATAGAATATTTGCTTACAAAGACAATTTGCAATAATGTTTATTCTTAACGTTTTAATTACTTTTGTGATTAAACGTAATTCTTATATTAAGGGCATGTGACACAGCTAAATACCTATATTACCGACGACAGTTTTTCAGTTCACTGAATGTTTTTTTGAACCTAAGAACTTTTTTGTAAATAAAATATCGAGCTGAAACTTTGGGAAATGTATTAGAATACAATAAAATACGTTTAGGTATTGCATTTTGGTAGGAACTTCACTGACGAGGCTCTAGAGGTTTCGTATTTTCGTGTACATCGTTATCGGCTGATGCCGTTGAAATTGATTGTTGAAATATTTTTTTTTACATCTGTTATTATTAAGCTTTGTACTCAAACGTAGTTTTCTTTCGACTCTTGCATTTCTCAAAGTTTGAGACCGATATTTTATGTTAAAAAAAAGTTCGAACGTTCAAAAAATGTTGAGGTTCAGAAAAAAGATAAAATAATTTTCAGTAAAGTTCCTACCAAAATGCAGTATCTAAACGTACTTTATTGTACTCTAATACATTTCCCAAAGTTTCAGCTCGATATTTTATTTACAAAAATAGTTCTTAGGTTCAAAAAAACATTCAGTGAGCTGAAAAAGTGTCGTCGGTAATATAGGTATTTAGCTGTGTCACATGCCCTTAATATGTACATTGAATCAACCTAGTACTAGTTGCACAATATTTTGAAATTCAAAGTAATAATATTCATGAATTTTAAACTGAAAACATTAAAAAGTAAATAATATGTAAGATAGTAACATTACCCAATTTTTAAATCAGTACCGTGTAAATTTGATAAATTTCAAATTCTGTGTGTGTGAAACTCAATTTCTTTAGAATCTTTATATGGTAAACTTATTTTATTTCAAATTAAAATCGTTAATAGTTCCATCAATTTAAATTCATAGAAAATGTTCCCACGCGAATTATTTCAGATTGATACATAAGAAATTGCAGTCAAATCTCACTTTTGAAACGTTAAAAATGGTAAAATTTGCAAAGTTTTCAATTTCCAATTTAAAGGTCTTCGAAACATAATAAATTTAAATTCTAAGCTTTCGAAATTAGAGTAATATATAGACATTCTATGAATGAGCATTGCGAATACAAAGGCATTATAAGTACAATGGATACTAATTTCAAAATCTCAAGTATGCCCGCCTCTAATCCGACGCGAGATATACTGGGTAGCGGCAAGTGAGGGGTAGCAACTGTGGGGGTACACTTAACCAGGTATCAGGATAGTGTCTCCAGAACGTAGGATTTTCCGGCCCCCACCACTCTTCCATCTGGGAGAAACAAATTCAAACGTAGCGTGTCGGTGAGTCGGCTCTGCTACATGTTGCGCATGCCTGCCTCGTGAAGAGCCGAAAAGTCACGATCAGGAGTCCGAACTCTCCCGATTTTATGAAGGACGATTTAGCTGCTCCTCAAACTTATTATGGTTTTGAAATCGCGAGTTACCTTAGAATCATTAGACTCATTGCGAAAAGGAAAATATAATACATAATGTAAATAGATATACGAGACAAGATTTCTGGGTCTAAAGTGTTTCAAATTTAGTGCTTCATATTTCAGTCATATTTTTAGTAAGCAATTATTTTTTAACAACTAATAACCGAATTTTGGACAAAATAGTTAAAGTTTCAACCTAAGAAATGATTTTAAAAAATACATTTTTAACTTAAAATTGTAATTCATATTTCAGTCTGCAGTTGAAAATTTAATTATTAACCCAAAAAAATCGAATTTTTAATCAAAGAAATTAATTTTGATCTAAAACAGATGAATTTTCAAAGAAGAGGAATAATTCGCTACCAAAGAAGGTACATTTTCAACTGAAAAGGTCTTTCCTTATTTTTTTTTATACTCTCTTCCTTTTATGTGTTTGAGAGTCTTCACATAACCATTACAAGTCTTCTTACAAACAAGCCTTATACTATCTTAGGGGCCGTACTTGAATTACGTAAGGCGTTTATAGGGTGGGGGGGGGGGTCGAATAGATCTTACGAAATCTTACGTGGTGGGACTGGGGGGTCATTGACAATCTTACGGAAAGAATAAAATACCTGCTTTCTATGTCTGGAAAAAATTTGAATTTTGTACTGAAAAAATATCTGTAATTATCAAAAACTGTATGCAGGCATAAAAAATATTTTTAAAGAATATGGATATTATAAATTCGCTGATATAGAAGAAAACTCAAGAAGTAATTTTGAAGCATAACGTATTCATAATTTTCAAGTTCCATCGGCATAAATATGTAAGGAAAAGTTATCAGCAGCTATCGCGGAGTTTTTAAATTAATCGACACTACTGTTACTGACGATACAATCGTACGACGGATCGATAGCAGTGTTGCGTGTTTCATTTGTTTTGACGAACAGCTGAGTGACTGATGAATTATTATAATCGTTTGATTTACATACCAGTTTTTCCCTATTATCCGGAAAATGGATAAGAAACGAATTACGCAATTTAAGTACGGCCCCTTATGAACTACTCGCTTCATACAGTCTTAAATTATTATTCTTATTTCTAAACGCTTGAAACTTTGCACTGGGCTTCCACTTCCTCTTACCATTATCAATTTCAAATTTTGACTCTAGTTCGCAATACTACTTCGTAACTCTCCTTCTTTCGGAGTAATTTTTTTTTCTACTATCCTGTGCAACCAGCTTTCTCTGTCTCTCTCAGATCTTCTAGTTTCTTCATCCCTTCCTTCCCCTGACCATTTTCATTCAGAATCCATTTAATTCTCTCTTCTGTACTCTCCCCTCCCCCTTCGTCCCCTGTGCACCTCTCTAACACATGAAACCATGTTTCCTGCTCATACCTACATACTCTGCAAACATTCTCTTCTTCATTCATCCAATACCTGCATGGTCTTATACCCTTTCCTCATATACCCCTCTTATACCCTTTCCTCTATTTCCTCTCACTCTGTACCCCTCTCATATATATCACATTCACGCCTTATTTCATATCTCTTCTCCTCCCATTTTGAACGCCCCACGTTACCCCTCCTGTCTTTATCCATGACCTCATGGGCCCAAGCTTGTGCAATTTTGCTTCCATCTCCCCTTCTTAATTTCTCTTCGAAATTTCCGGCTCTTTTCACTTGCCTCACTACCATTTTTTCTCGTCCTATTTCTTCCCTCAGTATATACCTTGGGCAACTCCAATTCACTCCGAACGCCCATCTCAAATATCTCTCATGAAAACTTTCAGTTCTCTTGTGTTCTTTCCATACCCAGATTTCCACACCATAGCTTAACATTGACCATACCAATACATCAAACATCCACGCTCTTTTCTTCCAGTCATTCTTGCACCTTCTTTTTCCTATACCCCATACTTGTCCCATTACTTTACTCGCGCACTCCAATTTCTCTCTCACCTGCAGCTCGCTTCCCCCTCTCGTTTTAAACTAAAATCCTAAGTAGCAAAACTCATAAACCAACTCTTACTCTAGGAGCCAGGGGTAGTACTGTATGCCGTCATAGTTCCTGTCGATTTCGATGTTGCATCTTATGTAGAATTCTCCGCTGATTCCGAAAATCGAGGGTGTTTCTTCGACATATGGGTCAATTTTGAGATCATCGAATTTGATTTTTTTTTTAAATTAATCAAGTAGCTCGCTTACAATTTTATGATTTTTACCATTTTTCTTTCGCATGTCGTCTAGTGTATATGTTTACGAACAAAAAGTTCCTCAGCCAGATTTCAATTACTTTAATTGTTAATTCAGAAGATGAACAACCAAAGAGAAAATGCCAGAGGAATTGAAGTGCACCAATTTCTACGTAAATATTAATCCGGCGACAAAAAGTTTAAAACAAAATTGTTACTACTTGGCCAGGCGGAACTTTTTTAATATATAAGTTTTCAATGTAAGTGAAAGATTTCGAAAATTCGACGATAATATAGATGAAAAAAGCCTATACAAGGTATAAAGTGTCGTGTTTCTCGAAAAGAGTTGATTTCAAATTTATTTATTTACCAAGTTAATGCAAATACTTAAATGCATGAACCTTATTCCATCATATCATTGGTGATTATAAGTGAAATCTTGCAACAAAGATCAAGTTAATAGTATGAAAAGGCACTAAAATATTTGTTTTCTGAAATTACGGAAAAAACAATTATTGTATAAACTAGGGGCATTTATAAATTGAGCCTCGATCTCAGCTTCTAACTGAGGTAGAAAGTTGTAATTAAGCTCAATAATTTCCATACATTTTTATTAATTAAATGGCTGTATTAGCAACTTTGTCACATCTACATTTTATTTGTTACAGCGCTTTCTTTTTTTAAGTAAAAAGTAGGGAGAATTTATTACAGTATTTCAGGTGCACTTTTGAAAGTACATGATACGGAAATAAACGACCCAAAAGTTTTTCCACTGCCAAAGACGTCGGGCCGTAGATAAACCATATCATGCACTTTCAAAAGGGATGCTAAAATAATTTAATAAATTCTACCTACTTTTTACTTAAAAAAAGAAAACGCTGTAACAAATAAAGTATAAATGTTACAAAGTTGTTAATATAGCCATTTAATTAATAAAAATGTATGGAAATTATAGAGCTTAATTACAACTTTCTAACTCAGAAGCTGATATCGAGACTCAATTTATAAATGCCTCTAATTTATACAATAATTGTTTTTTTCGTAATTTTAGAAAACTAATACTTTAGTGCCTTTTCATACTATTAACTTGATGTTTGTTGCAAGATTTCACCAATGATTTCATGGAATAAGGTTCATGTATTTAAGTATTTGCATTAACTTGGTAAATAAATAAATTTGAAATCAACTCTTTTCGAGAAACACGTCACTTTATACCTTGTATAGATTTTTTTCATCTATATTATCGTCGAATTTTCGAAATCTTTCATTTATATTGAAAACTTATATAAAAAAAAAGTTCCGTCTGGCCAAGTAGTAACACTTTTGTTTCAAACTTTTTGTAGTCGGATTAATATTTACGTAGAAATTGGTGCATTTCAATTCCTCTGACATTTTTTCTTTGATTGTTCATTTTCTGCATTAACAATTAAAGTAATCGAAATCTGGCTGAGGAACTTCTTGTTCGTAAACATATACTCTAGACGACCGCGAAAGAAAAATGGTAAAAATCATAAAATTGTAAGCGGGCTACTTGATTAATTAAAAAAATTCAAATGCCATTATCTCAAAATTGACCCATTTCTCGAAGAAACACCCTCGATTTTCGGAATCAGCGGAAAATTCTACATGAGATGCAACATCGAAATCAACAGGACCTATGACGGCACTCAGGTCTACCCCTGACTCCAAGAGTATCTATCACCACGCCATTTATCTTCCATTCATACTCTAATCCATCTTTAGAATCAAGTTTTAAATTAAAATATTAAGTATTCAACCAAAAATTGACTAGTCAAAATTTCGAAAAAAAATTGAATTTTAAACGAAAGGAGTTACTTTTCAAGTAATAAATATTCATTTTTAACCAAAATTGGAATAAAAAGACGAAATTTTAAAAAAAGACATGAATTTTCAACCACATAGTTGAATTTTCACACCAAAAAATCAAAGTTTCAATAAAGTATTTAAATTTTCAAGCAAACACTATAATTTTCAAACAAATAATTTAATTTTTAAAACAATAATTTTCTACCGAAAACATAAACTAAAATTTTTTAAAATTAATTTTAAAACAACCAAAAAAAGAACTAATTTTTAACTAACTAGGCCATTTTTCAACGAAAAACGGTTACATTATCAGTCCAAAAAATAAACTGTACAACCAACAAATTTGCAGCAAAATAGTTTAATTAAAAAAAAAAATACATGAACTTTCAACCAATTTAAAACCAAAGAAAGAAACTTTTACCTAAAAATGCATTTTCAAAAAAGGAATGAATTCTTAATTGAAATAGATGAATTTTTAAACAAAAAGAATAATTTTCTAACAAAAAAGATGTTTTTTTAACTAAGAAAGGTCCATTTTTAAAACAAAAAAATTGAATAAAATTGTTACATTTTCAAATAAAAAAAAAATTCGAATAAAAAACATGTGCAACAAAAAATAATACAGTTAAATTTCCAGTATAAGAAAATGTATTTAACCAAAAATGGAATAGTTACATTTTTAGGTTTGTTCACTTCAGCTCGTGCTAATTTAGCTAATTTTCACAATTTTTAGAATCTGTTAAGACTAATTTAAGTGACTACATTTTCTGAAACTATCTATTGAAGAAAAACTTAAATACTTTAATAAATATAGAAGTTGTTCCTTCTTTTTTTATACAATGTAAAAATCATGAAGTTCAACCTTCAAGCGCACTGTGTATCATATCTAAATAGATTTTAGGAATTTTTATAAGAGTGTTATTATTTTTCATTTTAATTAATAATTTATGTAGAGTACAGTTTTTATTTGAAAGTTCACGAGCGTCTTGTGTAACAAGTTTGATTCTATAGCCCAGAATCAAGGAAAAATATTTTGTGAAAATATGTTTGTTAATTATTAAGATACTATAAAGACTAATAGCGCATTCGGTTATTCTCCACTGGTGCACTCCGATCTGCACCGATGCAGGTCGGAGTGAGAAGGAAGAAGTAAAAAGAAGTAAGACGGAGTGATCGGAGTGCTCTTGGAGTACAACAGTGCAGGATAAACGAATGCGCTATAAACTTCAGATTTTTGTTGTTGTTTTCATATCATAAGATAAGTCTTCATAAAATAAATTTTTTTAAATTTATTTCTCAATTATTCACAATTAATTTACTATTACAATTTCTTTGCAGTTAAAATAAAATTATAAAAGCTCAATTTTGAAATAAGTATTTTAAAACATTAAAGATTTTCAAAAATTTCATACACAAGAAAATAAGTATTATCAGTTTTTTTTATATTTATATAAATATAATTATTATAAGATTCTTAAGAAATTAAAAAATATCAAATATATCAGATGTATCAGAAAATATGCTAAGAGATTTGAAAAAAAAATTTCTTATAGGATTTAAAAAAATATTAGGAAGGATTTGAGTCTTTTAAAAAGATGTTTAAATTTTTTTTTAAAGTTTGGAAGATGTCAAGAAATATTTTATAAATTTTCGGAATTTTTTGAATATTTCTTAACTATTTAAAACGTTTTCAATTCTTAAAAATATTGTTAATTGTCTCGAATTTTTATAAAAAATTTTTAAAATCATTAAAAATGTAAAAAATTGCCTATAATCTTCTAAACATTCCCAAGCATTTTAAGAAACTTTATTTATTGTCTTAAAACCTTTCAAGATTCTTTTAAAATTCCTAAAGTTTATCCTATGTGTTTCTCCCAATGAGAGAGTGGTGGGGGCCGAAAAATCCCACGTTCTGAAGACACTGCCAGGTATCAGTGCCAGTGATCCCATATCTGAAACGAGACGTGATCCAATGCTATCACAGGTCTATGTCCGTGTGAATTTAGTAGGAAACGATTTAAATGACTGGGTTGCGCGCGTAACCCATTTCTCCTCTTCTGAATTTGAAAACTCGAAGGTGCACGATTGCCGGTCGGAAAACTTCGACGGTTCTATTTATACCTCTATCGGCTTTGAAATAAAATGAAGAGAATGGGATTTTAATATTTCGATATTTCGATGCCAGCGATTCTCATGATGGTTACGTTATTTCAAGTATAAAATATAAATTAAATAAATATCAATACTATTATATATATATATAAATATATACATATATTATTAATGATAACATTATAATTATGTTATATTATAATAGTCTTATTTGTATCTTGATCCGCATTTGAAAGAAATTAAAGAAATTGGCGATTTTCGAATTCATATCGTTTGGATAAAAACTCAATTATTTGATTGAAAAATTAATTATTTTCTTGAAAATGTAACTATTTTGTAAAAAGAAAGTCCTCTTTTCTATCAAAAGCTTAACTACTTTGTTAAAATTTTAATTTTTTTTATTTGAAGTTTCATCTCTTTCGTTAAAAATACATTTTTGAAACTGACAGTTAAACTATACCATTTTTGGTTGAAAAATCATTTATTTTGTTGAAAATTCGTCTTTATTCGCAGACATTAAAGTGTTTTATGGAAAATTTATATTTTCTGATTAAAAATTACATTTTTCGGTTGAATGATCAACTGTAAATATTTTTTGGTTGCAAAGTCATTTTGTTGTAAGTGCAACTATATTGTTATAAATTAGAATCATAATTTTTGGGTGGAAAATTCGATTATTCACTTAAAGTTGAACTACTTAATAAAAAAATTAATTTTTTCGTATTAAGGGTTCATAATTATAGTTGAAAAATTCAGCTATGTGCCTTCAATTTAACTTTTTTGTTAAAAATTTTACTGTTTTCTAAAAAATGCATCTTTTGGGCGTTAAAAGTCAATAATTTTCTAGAAAGTTAAACTATTTGGTCGACAATTAAAATTTTGGTTAAAAAATCATATTTTTGGGTCAAAAATTCAACTTTTTTGTAGATAATACTCTTTTTGACTTTAAAATTAAATAATTTCGTTGAAAGTTCATGTATTTTGTTGGAAATTGACCTTGTTTGGTAGAAATGTAATCTTTTTGGTGGAAAATGTATCATTTTTGTTCAAAAATGCAATTGTTTGGTTGAAATATCAACTGTACACCTTCTTGGGGTTAAAAGTCGATTATTTCCCTAAGAGTTGAACTACTTTGTAAAAAAAATGTTTTTTTTTAACAAGGTTTTATAATTATGGTTGAAAATTCAACTATTTGGTTGAAATTTTAACTCTTTGATTGAAAACTCATATTTTTTGATTAAAAAATTCAACTTCTTGTAGATAATTCGTCTTTTTGACTTTAAACTTAAATAATTTCGTTGAAAATTCATGTATTGTGTTTAAAGTTTGTCTTTTTTGTAGATCATTAATTTTCTTGGTCGAAAATTCATCTTATAGGTTGACAAATTATCAACTTTGTTGAAAATTTATTTTTTCGGTTAAAAATTATTTTTCTTTATCTGAATATTTAACTATTCTAGGATTGATTAAAAATTAATCGTTTTCATCTGGAAATTGAACTATTTCATTTTTGGTTGAAATTTTATCCTGTACATTGTATTAGTGAAAATACTAATTATTTGATAGGAAATTAATTAATTTTGTTAAAAAGTAAACTTTTGGGCTGAAAATTGATATCTTTTGTTAATTAGATTTTTTCCTAAAATTAAAAAAACTGCAAAATAAAAAAATTGCCTTAAAATCGTCCTGATTCTTTTTTTTTTTTTTTAATTTTTAAAATCTTTTCAAATGCTCACTTAAAATTAATTTTTTTAAATAAAAATCATTCTTTATTTCTGAACGGATTTAGAATCATCTTCTGAAATCTTTTTTTTTCAATTCTTAATACCTTAAATTAAATTTAAAACATTTTATTTTTAAATTCTTTCAATTAAAAAAAAAATCATAATCTAAAACAAATAAATTAATTTTCTACCAAATAATTTATGTTTTAACTAATAAAATGTACAGGATAAAGTTTCAACCAAAAATGGAATAGTTCAATTTCCTGATAAAAACTGTGATGAAAAATTGAAATGAACAAGGAAAAAAACGAATTTTCAACAAAATTGTTAAATTTTCAAGGGAAAAGGTGAATTTTTGACCAAGAAGGTTAATATTTTATAAAAAACGATTTTCCAACTTAAACAATATATACGATTAATTTTTAATCAATCCTATAATAGTTACATTTTCAGATAAAGATCAATAATTTTTAACAAAAAAAAATTAATTTTCAACAAAGTTGTTAATTTGTCAACCAATCAGATGAATTTTCGACCGAGAAAATTAATGATCCACAAAAAAGACAAATTTTAAACAAAATACATGAATTTTCAAAGAAATTATTTAATTTTAAAGTCAAAAAGACGAATTATCTACAAAAAGTTGAATTTTTTAAGCGAAAAATATGAGTTTTCAATCAAAGAGTTAAACTTTCAACCAAATAGTTAAATTTTCAACCATAATTAAAAAACCTTGTAAAGAAAAACTTATTTTTTTTTAAAGTAGTTCAACTCTTAGGGCCGTTTCTACCAACCTCGATGAAAAATCTAATCCTCGGTTAAAGCTAGTTACGCGTTCCACCACTTTTTGACAGCCGGTTAACTCGCACTAACCACCGTTAAATCTAACCGGTCAAGATTAGTCGGTTAGGGCGATTTAATCACCCTGTAATCTAAAAAGTGCAGTGTCGTTGTGAAATATGGAGTTTTTGGAAGAAGTTCTGTGTTCGTCAGATGACGAAATGGAAGAAGACATTTTGTAATTTATCCGCAGAAGACCGCGAATTTTCAAAGAAAGAGTGAATTTCTTTGATAATTTCTACGAGGTTGATTTTCAGACGACATTTCGTTCAACAAAAGCTTGTGTAAATGATCTGCTGAATCAAATCGACGGAGCATTAGGAAGAAAATTAGGCAATCTCACTTTCTTTTATTTCATCTTATCACAGATAACACGAATAAAACAGAAAAGTAACAGGAACAAAAGACACATACAAATTCACTTTTTTTAGGTTAGTCTGGACACGAGAGTGGAGTGAATCTTATTTGGATTTAGCGCGCACGGCCGCAAAAATTATGATTTTAATTTTTAACAATATAGTTGCATTTACAACAAAATGACTTTGCAACCAAAAAATATTTACAGTAGATCATTCAACCGAAAAATGTAATTTTTAATCAGAAAGTATAAATTTTCCTATTATTATATAACATAATTTTAATATTATAATTAATAATATATGTATATATTTATATATATAATAGTATTAATATTTATATAAATTATATTTTATACTTGAAATAACATAACCTCAAAATATACGCACATAAAGAGGCGCGCTAAGTATTCAAATCATGAGAATCGGCAGCATCGAAATCTGGAAATATTAAAATCCCAATCTCTTCATTTTATCACAAAGCAGATAAAGATATAAATAGAACCACCGAAGTTTTCCGACCGGCAATCGTGCACCTTCAAGTTTTCAAATTCAGAAGAGGAGAAATAGGTTGAGCGCGCAACCCAGGCATTTATATCGTCTCCTACCATATTCACACGGACATAGACGTGTCATAGTATTGGACCACGTTTCGTTTCAGATCTGGGACAGAGCTGCCAGATCGAGCCTGAAATTTACCCCCACCATACCTACCGTTTAGGATCCGCAAAATACAAGGTGCATGATTACCACTGTGAGTTCGCGTGTAAGCCGAAAATGCACGATTGGACTTCGGTTCTCTGCTGTCCGATGATTGCCGTTCTGAAAGCTTCAGAAAACTACGGTGGTCCTCTATTTATATCCCGATTCCGATTTGAAAGAAATGGAAGAAATTGGCTAATTTAATGTTTCACGTGATTCTTCATCTCATGCATAATTCGATTTTGAGGATATGTTTTTTCAGGTGTATATAGTATG
>NC_046664.1:132243309-132250638 GCF_010883055.1 Belonocnema kinseyi | reverse complement strand
AAAATATAAAATATATCATTAATTTTAATTAATAGTTGACTAACTTTTAATAGAAATAGTTAAACTTGCAACTAAAACAATTAGTTTTCTGCACAAAAAAATTTGTTAAATTTGTTTTAAACAAAATATTAAAATTTTTAAAGAAAAAGTTCAAGTTTCATCCAAAAAGCTGAATTGTATACTAAAAAAGGCATTTTTAATAAAATGCATGAATTTTGCAAAAAAGAAATTTATTTTCCAACAAGTCTAATTGTCTATAAAAAAATTTATGCTTAATCATAGTTAAATTTTCGACAAAAAGATTAATGCTCCTGTAATTAAAAAAAATTAATTTTTAAACAAAAACAAAACAAAAATCCCACAAAACAGTTAAATTTTCAGGAAAGAAATTTTTTCAACTAAATTGATAAATTATCAACCAAAAAGAAACTACATTTTTAACAAAGCATTTCCACTTTCAACCTAAAAAATTGAAAAAAAAATCATTAAAATTGTTTGGAATTGCTTTAAATTATTGAAATTAATTGGAAATTCCTTGAAATGTTTTTAAAATTCCTAAAATATTTAAAATCCTTTAAAATCTTTTTAAATTTTTCAAAGCTCTTGAAAATTCCTTGCAATTTTAAAAATACCCTAAAATATTTTAAATCCTTTAAAATCTCATATTAAATTACTGTAATCAATTGCAAATTCCTTGGAACCTTTTAGAATACTCTCAAATATTTCGATTTCTTTCAAATCTTTTGAAAAATCTTGACATCTTTTAAACATTTTTAAGGTACTTTGGAGTTTTCATAAACAACATTGCTATAATTATTAAAATTCTTTGAAATTCCTTTGATTTATAAAAATGAATTAAAAATTCAGTGAAATGTTTTTAAATATTCTTAAATATTTAAAATTAAAATATTTTGAAATATCTTGAAAGTTCCTTAAAAATTTAAAAATACCCTAAAATATTTCAAATCTTTTACCATCTCATACTAAATTATTGAAATAAATTTAAAATTCTTTGCAATCTATTAAAATATTGTAAAATATATTAAATCTCATATTAGATCACCGTAATCAATTGAAAATTCTTTGGAATATTTAAAATACTCTCAAATATTGCAAAACCTTCAAAATATTTTCAGATACCTTGACCTTTTTTTGAAAGATTTTTAAGCTACTTTTTTTTAATTCTTTGAAATTCCTTAAAATTAGAAAAATAGGATGAAAATTCCTTGGCATCTCTTAAAACATCCTCCAATACTTAAAATCGTTAAAAATCTGTTGAAATATCTTGAAATTTTTTAAAGCTCTTGAAAATTCCTTGAAATTTTAAAAATACCCTGAAATATTTCAAATCCTTTAAAATCTCATATTAAATTACTGTTATCAATAAAAATTCCTTGGAATCTTTAAAATTCTCTCAAATTTTTCAAATCCTTCAAAATCTTTTGAAATGCCTAGGTTTTTTTAGGATTTCTAAATTACTTTGGAATTTAAAAAAATAAGCCTTCTAACATTTTTTTAATTCTTTAAAATTCATGTAAATTTTAAAAATAAATTGTACATTTCTTGACATCTTTTAAAACATCCTTAAATATTAAAAATGCTTAGAAATCTTTTGAAATTTTGTAAATCTTCAGATTGCAATTTAAAAAAGAGAAAAGTTTCAAAACTTTAAATGTTTGTAAATGAAATGTTTGTAGATTAGAGTTTTGAAAATGGAATCAATAAAAATTCAAAGCTATCGAAATTTAATTTTTGAAAATTTTTAACTATTCAATACAAATAATTTTCAACTTGATAGGATTCAAGTCTTCAAATTCAGAATTGTAAACTTGGAAGTTTATTTATGAAAAACTAATAATCATAAATAAATTAAATGCGTTCAAAATTTAAATGTATGTTTTTCAATTAGACAATCTCTACATGAAATTATTTCAGACTGAAATTTAGAAAACAGAAAAATTTTCTAACAATAAAAATTTAACTGTTTGTAGATTAGTTAAACTATTAAATCAAAGTTTTAATAGAAATTACGATTTTTGTATATAATTATATAACTATGCATATATATTTTTTAGGGTATTTTTACATTTTCAAGGAGTTTTAAAGATATTTCAAAAGATTTTAAAGGATTTTAAATATTTCAGGATATTTAAAAAGATGTCAGTGAATTTCAATTCATTTTTATAAGTTAAAGGAATTTCAAAGTATTTTAAAAATTATAGCAGGGTCGTTTAAAAAACTCCAAAGTACCTTAGAAATATTTAAAAGATGACGAGGGATTTCAAAAAATTTTAAAGGATTTTTAATATTTTAGGATGTTTTAAAACATTCCCAGGAATTTTCGAATAATTTAAATAATTCAAAGCAGTTTCAAATAATTTTAACTATTTTTTAAAAACTTTTCTGGTTGAAAGTGGAACAGCTTCGTTGAAAATTTAGTTTATTTTTGGTTGATGATTTATCAATTTAGTTGAAAAAATTTGTTTTCTGAAAATTTAACTATTTTGTAGTAATATTTTTTGTTTGAAAATGAATTTCGGTTAAAACTACAAGGAAATTCATCCTTTTTGTAGAAAATTTAACTATGATTAAAGATTTTTTTTTATAGAAAATGAGACTTAGTGCAAAATGAATTTCTTTTGTGTAAAGTTCATGTATTTGATTAAAAATGCCATTTTTAGTATGCAATTCAGCTTTTTGGATGAACATTTAACTTTTTGTTTGAAAAGTTAACTATTTAAAAATAATAAACTAATAAAAAATAGATTAAATCTTTCAAAATCTCATATTAAATCACCGTAATCAATTGAAAATTCCTTGGAACATTTTAAAATACTCTCAAATTTTTTAAAATCCTTCAAAATCTTTTGAAATTTTTGAACTTTTTTAAAAATTGAGATTGAAATTTAGAAAACAGAAAAATTTAAAAACGTTCAATATTGAAATGTTTGTAGATTAGAGCTATGAAAATGGGATCAATAAAATTCAAGGCTGATTAAAGCATTCAAAATTGAATGTTCAAAAAAGTTCAACTATTAAATCAGAATAATTTTCAATTCGATGGGATGCAAGTCTTCAACTTTGGAATTTTACACTTAGAAGTTTATTTATAAAAAATTAGAAATAATAAATAAATTGAAAACGTTCGAAATTTAAAAGAATGTTAAAAAAAGTATATAAATTTATAATTGTATACAATAATGTATGTTTATATTTTCCTCTTTTCCACACCACTGCAGAAAATTTAAATTCCTGACCACAGAAATGTTAAATTTCTGACATTTTATCATCATAATTTTGTAAAGCCCAAAGTTTCTAAAGCATGAAGTTTTATAAATTTCAATCTGAAGTTTTAAAAAATTTCGAGAGGTTTCAAAAGATTTGTAAGGATTTTAAATATTTCAGAAAGTTTTAAAAGATGCCAATGAATTTTCAATTGATTGCAGTTATTTAATATGAGATCTTAATTGATTTTATATATTTTAGGATATTTTAATATATTTCAAGTAATTTTTAAATGATTGTGATAATTTAGTATTACATTTTAAAGATTATAGATATTTGAGGAAGTTTTAAAAGACGCCAAGGAATTTTCAATTGATTACAGTAATTTAATATGACATTTTAAAGGATTTGATATATTTTAGGATATTGTAATAGATTTCAAGGAATTTTCAATTGATTTCAATCATTTAGAATGAGATTTTAAAGGATTTTAGATACTTTAAGGTATTTTTAAATATGCAATGAATTTTCAAGAGCTTTGCAAAATTTTTAGAGATTTCAAATGATTTGTAAGGTTTTTAAATATTTGAGGAAGTTTTAAAAGACGCCAAAGAATTTTCAATTGATTAAAGTAATTTAATATGGGATTTTAAAGGATTTGATATATTTCAGGGTATTTTTAAATATGCAATGAATTTTCAAGAGCTTTGAAAATTTTCAAGAGATGTTATATTCTATAATTATGATATTATCATCAATAATTTACATAATAGTAATAATATAAACAATTAATATACACCTGAAAAACATAAGCTCAAAATCGATTTATGCATGAAATGAAGAATCACGCGAAACATTAAATTCGCCAATTTCTTCCATTTCTTTGAAATGGGGATCAAGATATAAATAGAAGACCACGGAAGTCTTCCGAAGCTTTCAGATCGGCAATCATCGTTCAGCATAAAACCGAAGTCGAATCGTGCATTTTCAGCTTACACACTAACTTATAGTGGTAATCATGCACCTTCTGTTTTGCGGCTCCCAAACGGTAGGTATGGTGGGGGTAAATTTCAGGCTCGATCTGGCAGCTCTGATAGGCCAGTCAACGAAGGATTTCAAATGGAAATAATTCATAACAATGAACTTAGTTGGCAGGAAGCTTCCTTAGGGGGTCTTAAAACACCTCCCAAAATTCAGTAAATTTGGGGGGCATGAGCCGCCATCTTCCAATATGGCGGCCTATTTAATGTTTTTGGATTTTCCTTGGAAACGGCTGTTTTTAAAGCAAAACAGTTTTACAATAAAACACTCTAAATTTTCTTCTGAATAAAAAAGGTTATATAAAACATTGCCATAAAGTGAATAGTTTGTCCGGAAAATTGAAAAGATTGAACATTTTTGGAAGTTCATTATTTTTGTATTTATGAGCGATTGACTCAGTGAAAACGAGTGCAGTTTACTGTTTCGAGCTTGGCTAAAGGTAAGCTACCGTGCAATATTGATAATTTTGTTGTAGCTATATTATTTATTTAATACTGAAAATTATTTTGATCATTTTCAACGCTTTAGTTGAAGAAGTTGCTTTCATTTCTCGAAGTAGGGACTTTGTCATTAACCTTCCTTATGTCTTAACAACGCATCTGCAAATTTTCGAAATTTTAAATTAATTTTTTGATATTAAAAACCACCTTTTTCTGAACCTGTGTCAAAACTCTCGGAATTTCTGAGCTGAGCATGGGGGGTGAAGTAATAACGATGTATTTACTGCAGGCCCACTTTTTTCTTCAAACGGTAGAAAACATAATGCACCCATCGTAAATAATCTCAACTCCTTCCATGTGCCTGGGACCCTTTGAACTGCATTTCCCAGGGCATGAAGCGACCACTGTCATGTGGCCACAGGCGACTATCGGCGTCCCTCTTCCGCCACAGCAAATACGCGAGGGCAAGCAAGAGAGTAACGGGCTTGTTAGTACAGTCAAGGACAGTCATTTCTATTTTTGTAAGAGAATCTTTCTTCTCCCGCTAACATTTCACATCCATTAAACGCGTTTTTTGTATCAGAAAAAAATCATGTCATTACTGATTTTTGCATGAAGCATTCCAAAGGTGCTCGAAAGATCTTATCAAAATTCAGTAATGATCGGATTAAAATTAAGCTTACAATCAAGCTCTGAAGTGAATTTAAACCATTTGTTTGACACACCTCCAAAATACTTCTGGCTTCACATCTACTGTTGTTTATATAGAGTCATTTGTAAAATAATAATTTCGAAGACAATCTAACAAGAACAAAAAATTATTAACATTCCATGAAATAATCCAGATTAATACTTCAAGGGGAAGATAATAAAATTACCATTTTTGTATCTCCATTCTTCTCCCGCTAACATTTCATATCTATGAAACACGTTGTTTGTATCAGAAAAAAACCATATAATTACTGATTTTTGCATGAAGAATTCCAAAGGTGCTGCAATGTGCAGATCAAAATTCAGTAATGATCGGATTAAAAGTAAGCTTATAATCAAGCTTTAAAGGTTTAAAATTTTCCTAGGAATCTAACGAAAATGTTTTATTCTTTTGAAGCAAAATCGACATTTTATTTTAAATTAGGCTGTGGCTATTTGTACCGAAATTTCAGTTCGACTAGCCGAATTTTGTTAGTACAAACTTCGTTTAAATTATATGAAATAATTTCAAGTTTTCAATTAATTTTCAATCTTTTCAAAACTTCCAAACACCTATTAAAATTAATCAAATTTCGTCTATAAGTAATAAGGGTTCAATTACTATTTAAAAATCTAAATTGAAACATTTCACTTAGACACTAAATCTTTCTTTTTAAATAACAATCAAAATAGTAACGTTCAAAGCTCAAAAGATATTCGAAATTTTAACGATTTAAGTTTTCCCAGGTAAAACAATTCAATTTCAGATTGTTTATTTTTAAATATTCGGTTTTGATTTATTCGGCTTGAATAAACAGTAAAATATTGATGAATATAAAATAATTATTATTGTTTTTAATAAAAAATTTTTGTATAACATGAATTAAAATTTTACACTGATCCAATATTTTTAATTTAGTGAAAACGTTTAGTTACAAAATACATTTTTCCGAAGTAATTTTTAAATTAAAAATAGTAAATATATAGTTATGATAATAATAGTAATAATAATATGCTTAAGTTTAATCCGATCATTACTGAATTTTAATACGATCATTGGAGCACCTTTGGAATGCTTCATGCAAAAATCAGTAATTATATGATCTTTTTCTGATACAAAAAACGCGTTTCATAGACGTGAAATGTTAGCGGGAGAAGAATGGAGATACAAAAATGGTTATTTTATTATCTTCCCCTTGAAGTATTAATCTGAATTGTTTCATGGAGTGTTAATAATTTTCTGTTCTTGTTAGATTGTCTTCCAAATTATTATTTTACAAATGACTTTCTATATAAATAACAGTAGATGTGAGGCCAGAAGTATTTTGGAGGCGATTCGAATAAAAGGTTTAAATTCACTTCAGAGCTTGATTATAAGCTTAATTTTAATCCGATCATTACTGAATTTTGATACGACCATTGGAGCACCTTTGGAATGCTTCATGCAAAAATCAGTAATGATATAATTTTTTTCTGGTACCAAAAACGCGTTTCATAGACGTGAAATGTTAGCGGGAGAAGAATGGAGATACAAAAGTGGTTATTTTATTATCTTCCCCTTGAAGTATTAATTTGAATTGTTTCATAGAATGTTAATAATTTTCTGTTCTTGTTAGATTGTCTTCGAAAATATTATTTTACAAATGACTTTCTATATAAATAACAGTAGATGTGAATCCATAAGTATTTTGGAGGCGTGTCGAACTAAAGCTTTAAATTAACTTCAGAGCTTGATTATAAGCTTAATTTTAATCCGATCATTGCTGAATTTTAATACGATCATTGGAGCACCTTTGGAATGCTTCATACAAAAATCAGTAATTATATGATATTTTTCTGATACAAAAAACGCGTTTCATAGACGTGAAATGTTAGCGGGAGAAGAATGGAGATACAAAAATGGTTATTTTATTATCTTCCCCTTGAAGTATTA
>NC_046664.1:132241456-132243209 GCF_010883055.1 Belonocnema kinseyi | reverse complement strand
GGCCGAAATTTGCGTCACGTAATTTATGGACGACCCCTTGATCATTTTCAACGCTTAATTTGAAAAAGTTGCTTTCATTTCTTGAAGTAGGGACTTTGTCATTTACCTTTCCTTATGTCTTAAGAACACATCCGCAAATTTTCGAAATTTTAAATTAATTTTTTGATATTAAAAACCGCCTTTTTCTGAACTTGTGTCAAAACTCTCGGAATTTCCGAGTTGAGTCTGGGGGGTGAAGTAACAACGATGTATTTACTGCAGGCCCACTTTTTCTTCAAACTGTAGAAAACATAATGCACCCATCGTAAATAATCTCAACTCCTTCCATGTGCCTGGGACCCTTTGAACTGCATTTCCCAGGGCATGAAGCGACCACTTTCATGTGGCCACAGGCGACTATCGGCGTCCCTCTTCCGCCAAAGCAAATACGCGAGGGCAAGCGAGAGAGTAACGGGCTTGTTAGTACAGTCAAGCACAGCCATTTCTATTTTTGTATGAGAACCTTTCTTCTGCCGCTAACATTTCACATCTATTAAATGCGTTTTTTGTATCAGAAAAAAATCATATCATTACTGATTTTTACATGAAGCATTCCAAAGGTGCTCCAATGATCGTATTAAGATTCAGTAATGATCGGATTAAAATTAAGCTTATAATCAAGCTTTGAAGTGAATTTAAACCTTTTGTTCGAATCGCCTCTAAAATACTTCTGGCCTCACATCTACTGTTATTTATATAGAAAGTCATTTGTAAAATAATAATTTGGAAGACAATCTAACAAGAACAGAAAATTATTAACACTCCATGAAACAATTCAGATTAATACTTCAAGGAGAAGAAAATAAAATTACCATTTTTGTATCTCCATTCTTCTCCCGCTAACATTTCACATCTATCAAACATGTTTTTTGTATCAGAAAAAATCATATCATTATTGATTTTTGCACGAAGCATTCCAAAGGTGCTCCAATGATCGTACTAAAATTCAGTAATAATCGGATTAAAATTAAGCTTATAATCAAGCTCTGAAGTGAATTTAAACCTTTTGTTCGAATCGTCTCCAAAATACTTATGGCTTCACATCTACTGTTGTGTATATAGAAAGTAATTTGTAAAATAATAATTTTGAAGATAATCTAATAAGAACAGAAAATTATTAACATTCCATGAAATAAGTCAGATTAATACTTCAAGGAGAAGATAATAAAATAACCACTTTTGTATCTCCATTCTTCTCCCGCTAACATTTCACGTCTATGAAACGCGTTTTTTGTATCAGAAAAATATCATATAATTACTGATTTTTGCATGAAGCATTCCAAAGGTGCTCCAATGATCGTATTAAAATTCAGCAATGATCGGATTAAAATTAAGCTTATAATCAAGCTCTGAAGTTAATTTAAAGCTTTAGTTCGACACGCCTCCAAAATACTTATGGATTCACATCTACTGTTATTTATATAGAAAGTCATTTGTAAAATAATATTTTCGAAGACAATCTAACAAGAACAGAAAATTATTAACATTCTATGAAACAATTCAGATTAATACTTCAAGGGAAAGATAATAAAATAACCACTTTTGTATCTCCATTCTTCTCCCGCTAACATTTCACGTCTATGAAACGCGTTTTTTGTACCAGAAAAAAATTATATCATTACTGATTTTTGCATGAAGCATTCCAAAGGTGCTCCAATGATCGTATCAAAATTCAGTAATGATCGGATTAAAATTAAGCTTATAATCAAGCTCT
>NC_046664.1:132237101-132241356 GCF_010883055.1 Belonocnema kinseyi | reverse complement strand
CGGACGAATTTTTGAAGTTAAATCTGATGCACCACACGACTTTTGATGGCATTGCAGTCTGTTTATGGCTGCGATATAAAGACCACATTTAGAGCAAATTTTCCTAATTATTCAATTTTTTACCGAAGGACACATTATGTCACATACGTTAACTTACCGTTTAAAAATGTACTTCATCTGTATTATGTAGATGGCAGTACCCGTCACTGATACACAGTTGCTTGATTGGCGGTTAATTTAAAGGACATAAGTTGCATTTTTTAGAGTTGATAAATGAATTTAAGCAGCATTGAGTGTCACGTAACGCAGCGGACGACCACCCCTCTCCCCTTCGTGAAAAACCGTGACAAAAATCATCGCCCCTCCCCCTCCCCTAGACACGTCACATAATTTATGGACGACCCCCAAAATAATTTTCAGTATTAAATAAATAATATAGCTACAACGAAATTATCCATATTGCACGGTAGCTTACCTTCAGCCAAACACGAAACAATAAACCGCACTCGTTTTCACTGAGGTAATCGCTTATAAATGCAAAAATAATGAACTTCCAAAAATGTTAATCTTTTCAATTTTTCGGGCAAACTATTCACTTTATGGCAATATTTTATATAACCTTTTTTATTCAGAAGGAAATTTAGAGTGTTTTATTATATAACTATTTTTTCTCTAAAAGCAGCCGTTTCTAAGGAAAATCTAAAAACATGAAATAATCCGCCATATTGGAAGATGGCGACTCGAGCCCCCCCCCCCCAAATTTACCGAATTTTGGGAGGTGTTTCAAGACCCGCTAAGGAGGCTTTCTGAAAACTAAGTTCATTGTTATAAATTATTTCCATTTAAGCCTCCTCATTCAGCTTCGTTGACTGACCTATGATCTGTGATCACTGATCCAGTGATCCCATATCTGAAACGAGACGTGGTCCAATCCTATCACAGGTCTATGTCCGTGTGAACGACTTTGTTAAAATTGTTATTATTTTTATTTGAAGGTTTATCTCTTTCGTTGAAAATACATTTTTGAAACTGATAATTAAACTATACCATTTTTGGTAAAAAAAATCATGTATTTTGTTAAAAATTCGTCTTTCTTTTTAGAAATTAAATTGCTTTGTAGAAAAATTATGCGTTTTGATTAAAAAATAGATTTTTCGGATGAATTATCAACTCTAAAAATCTTGTGGTTGCAAAGTCGTTTTGTTGTAAATGCAACTGCATTGTTAAAAATTAAAATCATAATTTTTGGGTGGAAAATTCGATTATTCACTTAAAGTTGAACTACTTAATAAAAAAATTAATTTAAAATAATTAAGGATTCATAATTATAGTTGAAAATTCAACTATTTGCCTTCAAATTAACTCTTCTTGACTTTAAAATTAAATAATTTCGCTGAATGTTCATGTATTTTTTTGGAAATTGACCTTGTTTGGTAGAAATTGAATCTCTTTGGTTGAAAATGTATATTTTCGGTGAAAAGTTATTTTTTTAAATCTGAAAATGTAACTATTCTAGGATTGACTAAAAATTAATCTTTTCATTTGGAAATTGAACTATTTCATTTTTGGTTGAAACTTTATCCTGTATATTGTATTAGTTAAAACACCAATTATTTGATAGAAATTTAATTTATTTTGTTGAAAAGTAAACTTTTGGGTTGAAAATTGATTTATTTTGTTAATTAGATTTTTTTTCCTAAAATTAAAAACACTGCAAAATAAAAAAATTGCCTTAAAATCGTCCTGATCCTTTTTTTTTTTTAGTTTTTAAAATATTTCCAAATACTCACTTAAAATTCATATTTAAAAATAAAAAATCATTTTGAATTTTCTTAGCAATCACAGCAACTTATGTTATTCTTTTTAAATATTTTACAATTCTCAAAAAGCTTAATTTTTTCAAATCTGCAAAAATCTACAACGTGTTTCAAATTATTTGAAATAATTTCAAGTTTTAACTTAATTTTGAAGATTTTTTTAAAGTAAAATGGTAGCGTTCAAACTTAAAATTTAGCTCATCACAAATTTAACAATTCAGGGCTTTCTATTTCGAACCATTCTGTTCAAATTTGTATAGTTTTTAACAGTTGTTTGTAATGGATTGTTTTAAATGAACGGTCAAATATTGTTGATAATTAACGAATTTTTCTTTTTTTAATTAAAAAATTTCCAATCGAATGGGTTAAAAAAAATTTTTTTTAGAGTGAAATAATATTTGGAGTCATAATTGAAAATAATTTTATAAACTAATATCTATTAATTCTTTAATTTTGAACGGATTTAGAATCATCTTCTAAAATCTTTTTTTTTTTAATTTTTAATACTTTAAATTAAATTCAAAAAATTTTATTTTTAAATTGTTTTCATTAAAAAAAATCATAATCGAAAACAAATAAATTAATTTTCTACCAAATAATTGATGTTTTAACTAATACAATGCAACCATAATACAACTTAACCAATATATGCGATTAATAATTAATCAATCCTATAACAGTTACGTTTTCAGAAAAAGATAAATAATTTTTAACAGAAAAATTAATTTTCAACAAAGTTCTTAAATTGTCAACCAATCAGATGAATTTTCGAACAAGAAAATTAATGATCTACAAAAAAAAAGACAAATTTTAAACAAAATACATGAATTTTCAACAAAATGATTTAATTTCAAAGTCAAAAAGACGAATTATCTACAAAAAATCTGAATTTTTAACCCGATTTAAAGGCAAATAGTTGACTTTTCAACTATAATTATGAATCCTTAATAAGAAAAAATTAATTTTTGTACTAAGTAGCTCAGCTTTAAGTGAATAATCGAATTTCCAACCCACAAGTTATGATTTTAGTTTTCAACAATACAGTTGCATTTACAACAAAACGACTTTGCAACCAAAAAATATTTACAGTTGATAATTCATCCGAAAAATGTATTTTATAATCAAAAAGCATAAATTTTCCATAAAACAATTTAATTTCTCAAAGAAAGACGAATTTTTAATAAAATACATGATTTTTTAACCAAAAATGGTATAGTTTAATTGTCAGTTTCAAAAATCTATTTTCAACGAAAGAGATGAACCTTCAAATAAAAATAATAAAAATTTTAACAAAGTAGTTGAACTTTTGATAGAAAAGAGGACTTTTTTACAAAATAGTTACATCGTCAACAAAATAATTAATTTTTCAACCAAAAAATTGAATTTTTATCCAAACGAGATGAATTCCAAAATCGCTAATTTCTTTAAATTCTTTCAAATGCGGAACAAGATATAAATACCCTACCGAAAAGAATCTTTGAGTATATACTAAAAATTCTTTAGGTCAAAGAATCTCAAAGAAATTCGCCGCAGGTACTCAGGTAGATATTTTTAAAGGTCCAGGAAGCTCGTTTAAATGGTCTGAAGGCTTTAAAATATCCTTTCCGAAATTGAAATAAGAATACGATCATAAATAACAAGCAGAGAGGCTATCTCAATAGAGTAGCCGACACTCAAGGGTCCTTTGTTAAGCTTCAGGATTAATATTTAGAAGTAGATTTTTTTATATTTCATAGTTAACAGCCTAAAACATAATAATTCGGAATCTATGGGTTTCGATGACTTCAGATATCTAACTTTTTTTTAAATGCTTAAAATTGGAATTAATAGAACGTTTCTCGTAAATGGAATGAGATACGCCAAAAAAGACAATATTTTTGAATTCAACCAGAAAATTGTATATCAGTATATATGTTATAATTATAAATAAGTATAATGAGAAAATTCATCAATTAAAAAAAAGTGTTAATAATTTGAAGAGAAATTTAAAAAGGGAAAGCGGATTAGCCACGACTAACTACTGTAAATAATTCTACCCGCCCGGTACGTCACGAATACAAAAGGAACATTATATTACCGTCGCACCACTCTTTAAAGGACCACTAAAAGGATCTTGAAAAGGACCCAAATCTCTCAAACTATCTCCGAGACTATTTTGTTTCAAATTGACTTTGTTTATAGACTCAAATGGGCCAGGCTATTTCGCTAAAGAAAACTCAGAGATTTCTTTCGGTAGGGAATACAGAAATGTGAAGCACAGAGTTAAAAATTAACCAGAATTAAGCATTCGGATTGAATAAGTGTTTCTGCTTTTAAATATACAATGATATTTATGATTAACAATAAACATATTATCGAGATCATACATTATTTTTATGAAGAATGCTCAATTTTGAGGTTAAGTGTAAAAAAAAGATTTACGCCACTTGAATAATATC
>NC_046664.1:132230570-132237001 GCF_010883055.1 Belonocnema kinseyi | reverse complement strand
TTTTTTTAAACAAGATATTTATTTAAAAAAACCAACACATTGATTTGAACCAAACAAATAAGGACAAGCAAAAAATTTATTTGAATCACCCTACCGAAAGAAATCTCTGAGTTTTCTTTAGCGAAATAGCTTTAGAGCTTGAAGAGTGGTGCGACGGTAATATAATGTTCCTTTTGTATTCGTCACGTACCGGGCGGGAAGAGTTATTTACAGTAGTTCGTCGTGGCTAATACACTCTCCCTTTTTAAATTTCTCTTCAAATTATTAACACTTTTTTTTAATTGCTGAATTTCTCATTATACTTATCTATAACACAGCTACACAAAAAAAAGTGTGCGGATCTGGTAACAAGACACACGTATTCCTATGGATTTTGGGGCGCTGAATTCAAATTCGGTATCAAAAATCACCCATCACGTCATGGTTGAGCCATAACCTCAAAAAATGACGAAAAATAATGCTCTGAGGCATATAAATTTCAAAATAATGCCAGTGATGCAAATTTTCACTTCAAAAACATGTCGACAACTGTGAAGAATCAACCCTTGCCTGATATCAACTTATTTAACATAACTTTACCCAACAGAACCTGAACTCACCTAACCTAAATTAACAGAAATTTATTGAACTACACGTAAAGCTCTGGAAGCATATTTTCCCAGTAGCATATGTGTGCTACATCGAATGGGTCAACTCGAGCCTAACCTAGAAATAAATCTAACCTAGCCTAACCTAACCTAACCTCACGAAATACAATTAAACTTGTTGTGTTGTCCCGTTGTGTTTGCGGTACCGTTTGAATCAGCTTGGGCTTAACCTACAAAGAGGTCAAACCTATCCTAACCTAAAAAAACCTAACCTAACCTAACTTAACTTCACGTAACACAATTAAACTCATTGTGTTGTCCCGTTGTGTTTGCGGTACCGTTTCATTCAGCTTCGGCTTAACCTACATAAAGGTTTACCCTATCCTAACCTAACAAAACCTGACCTAACCTAGCCGAATGAAATCAGCCACACGTGTAGCTATGTAAGCGTACGGTTCTCAGTCTTAAATGTGTGCTATATTTAATAGGTTAACTCGATCTTAACCTACAAATGAATCTAACTTAACAGAACCTAACGAAATTTTGCTTAACGCAACACAACTTAACTTAAGTGTTCCCGTTGTAACACAATGAAATTCATTTCATTGTACTACAGGTGGTTAAAAATTTAGATGCACATTACTCATTTGAAGAAACTTAAGAAACTTAAGTCTAAGAAAAGCAGAGAGAAAAAAATTTTGAATAAAACTCTTATTCATTTGCAATTTTAAGTTACAGTTTTAAATTTTAATTGATACAAACATTGTCAGGTTAATTGAAATGGGGTCAGTTCTACTTGTAGTTCTAAATTTCTTCAAATGAGTAATGTGCGTCTAAATTTTTAACCACCAGTAGTCCAATGAAATGAATTTTATTGTGTTACAACGGGAACACTTAAGTTAAGTTGTGTTGCGCTAAGCAAAATTTCGTTAGGTCCTCTTAAGTTAGATTCATTTGTAGGTTAAGATCGAGTTAATCTATTAAATATAGCACACATTTAAGACTGAGAAACGTACGCTTACATAGCTACACGTGTGGTTGAATTTCATTCGGCTAGGTTAGGTTAGGTCAAGTTTTGTTAGGTTAGGATAGGTTAAACCTCTATGTAGGTTTAGCCGAAGCTGAATGAAACGTACCTTAAACACAACGGGACAACACAATGAGTTTAATTATGTTACGTGAAGTTAAGTTAGGTCAGGTTTTGTTAGGTTAGGATAGGTTAGACTTCTATGTAGGTTAAGCGGAAGCTGAAAGAAACGGTACCGCAAACACAACGGGACAACACAATCAGTTTAATTGTGTTTCGTGAGGTTAGGTTAGGCTAGGTTAGATTTGTTTCTAGGTTAGGCTCGAGTTGACCCATTCGATGTAGCACACATTTGCTACTGGGAAAACATGCTTCAGAGCTTTACGTGTAGTTCAATAAATTTCTGTTAATTCAGGTCAGGTGAGGTCAGGTTCTGTTGGGTAAAGTTATGTTAAATAAGTTGATATCAGGCAAGGGTTGATCCTTCACAGTTGTCGACATGTTTTTGAAGTGAAAATTTGCATCACTGGCATTATTTTGAAATTTATTTGCCTCAGTGCATGATTTTTCAACATTTTTTGAGGATATGGCCAACTATGACGTGATGGGTGATTTTTGATACCGAATTTGAATTCAGCGAACCAAAATCCATAGGAATACGTGTGTCTTGTTACCCGATCCGCACACTTATTTTTTTTTGTATGCCTGTGTAATGGATGACATATTAGATCAACTAGGTCAAGCTAAATTCTTCTCAGCATTCGATATGAGCGCGGGCATTCACCAGATTCCAATGGACGAAAAATCCAAAAAATACACAGCGTTCTCCACAAACTGAGGACACTTCGAATATAATCGAATGCCCTTTGGCTTGAAAAATGCCCCAGCCACGTTCCAACGAATGATGGATGGCGCATTTAGAGGACTGATAGGTGAAAAGTGCTTCGTATATATGGATGATATTGTAGTGTTTGGAACCACTATTGTGCAACATAATAAAAATCTAATTGATGTATTTGAAAGAATTAAACAATTAGGACTACGCCTGGAACCATCAAAATGCGAATACCTGAGACCCGAACTTGAATATCAAGGACATGTGATAACAAAAGATGGAGTGAAACCTAATACAGCAAAAACCGAATGCGTTAAAAACTTAAAAACACCTACTACAGTTAAACAAATACAGTCATTCCTTGGACTAGCAGGTTATTATATCGCTAAACCTTTAACGAACTTAACTCAAAAGAAACCGTATTTGATTGGACCCCCAAATGTCAAGAAAGTTTTGATAAACTCAAAGAACTCCTCTGTAGTGCACCCGTTTTACGCTTTCCCAACTTTAATGCACTTTTCACACTTACAACTGATGCATCAAATGTAGGTCTTGGTGCCGTACTTTCTCAAGATAATCACCCATGCCTTTTTATATCTAGAACCCTAAATAAAGCTGAAGAAAACTACAGTACATCTTAAAAAGAAGTACTAGCGATCGTTTGGGCTTGCAAAAGGTTACGGCAATACCTTTTAGGGAAAGGTTCATCATACAAACCGATCATAAGGCCCTAGTTTGGTAGCATAATGTAAAAGACCCAAGTTCTAGGTTACTTCGTTGGCGATTACGTCTTGAAGAATATAAGTACGAAATACAGTATGTTAAAGGCAAAGAAAATAAAACCACTGATTGTTTATCAAAACTGTTTCCAATTCACGAGAATGACCTACTTCAAGAAGCATTAGAAAATATTGACTTAGAAACAATAAAAGAAGAACTCCCAGACATTGAGGTGTTTGATATCTCTGAAAATCGTGATTTAAATACGCCAGTACCAACAAATTCCATAAATCATGATCTCGATACGGAAGTTTCAAGAAAACCAGTAATAGTGGACGACTTCATATTAACAGAAGAAAGCAGAATAAAGTTACCACACAGAAGGATGAGAGAACCTTCAATAGAAGTTGAAGAGGAACAAGATTAACCCGGAAAACCTCAAGAAACTGGATATCCAACAAAGGAAGATCAATTTTTTGAAAAATTTTGTGAATGGAAAGAAAACCCTGTGACAAACGATAGAGTAAAAATAAAACCAAATGCTGAAGGTAAGTTATGGAAACAAATACCAAAAACAAATATGCCTGAATATAATGAAGAGGATTGGTTGCGATATCTAGGATGGTTAATAGAAGAATTTAGAAACAAAAAATTAACTATAGTAAGGTTAATTTTTGGTGATCCTACCTACACACCTTTAGAAAAAAAAACTCTTTTGGAAATGATCCAGTATTTGTCCAACCACTACCCAGATGTCGGATTTCATGTCTGTTTTAATAAAACTAGAGAACTTTCCAAAGAAGAGCGCAAAACAATTATTAAGGGAGCTCATGCTAATCATCTTGGTGAAAAGAACACAATTCAGCGAGCACGAGAGATAGGTGAATGGAAAGGTATGGATGAAGATATAAAAAAATACGTAAAAGCCTGTCCTATTTGTCAACTCCAAAAAACAACTAGAATCGCTAATCAAGCCCAAGCTATTATTCCAGACACACCAACGCAACCTAATGAAAAAATTGCATTCGATATATTTGGCCCACTACTTGAAACAAAAATAGGTAATAAATATATTCTAAGCTTACAAGATAGTTTAACTAGATACACAATTATATTCCCAATGAAAAATGAAACATCTGAATCAGTAGTACAAAGTATTATTGACTATTACATATATACCTTTGGAGCCCCGAAAACGATACTTACGGACCAAGGTGTGAACTTTTTATCAGATTTGATGCAACAATTCGAGGAAGCTTTGGGAACCAGACATGTGAAAACAACTTCCTTCCATCCACAAGCAAATGGTGATATTTATCAACTTTGTTATTAATACAATGAAAAATACTACTACTGGTCTTTCGCCATTCGAAATGACCTTTGGAAGAAATCCCAACATCCCTTCGGCTATACCCAAATCTCCAACCCTGACTTACTCTGAACTAGTGAAAAAATGGAAAACTCAACATGACAAGATTCTTAAGAAAGCCAGAGAGCGAATAGAACTTGAACAGGAAAAAAGTAAAAAAAAACGATTTGATGAAAACATAAAAAAAAGTCATCCTGTTTATGAAATAGGAAACATGGTTGAGTGGAAAAATAATACTAAACAAAATAAATTGGACCCAAGCTGGAAAGGCCCAGGCATTATTACAGAAATTACTACAAATAATAATTTGATAATTAAATTTGAAGGTAAAACCATACGACTTCACATCGATCAGGTAATGCCCTATTTTGTTACAGAACAATGCTGATCGCTTTTATGTTCCTTGGATTACTGCTAACGACGACCCAGTCAAACTACACGACACAGGAACTTAATGGGAATATCTACATAGTAGAATTAAATAAGGTCCACCTTTTCCATGAAAAATGGAGATTAATAATAGTAATAAATTTTACAACAACCGAACAAAGCCTAAGAGCCTTAGATCAAACTATATTATTAGCTGAACGAGCTTCTGGAACCAACTGTACTCCAAAAGACGAGTTAAGATTAGTAAAAGGACGATACAACAGACTGACCTCTAAAATTTCTATTCTCCATAAATTGCTAGGAAGTAAAAGACAAAAGAGAGGACTTGCGAACTTCGTTGGAGACATTTCCAAAACACTTTTTGGTACCCTTACTGAATCTGATCTTAACCAAATAAACACAGAATTTGATAAAATATACACTGATAACAAAAACATTGCCACAATATTATCTAATCATACTAAGATCCTTAAACTTATATTGGATACCTCCTCAACGGATTATAAAATATTGTATGATAAATTAGGACAAGATAAATGAAGCTGCTAAAAAATTGAGTCAAATAGTAAATTCAAATACTAAAGATAATTTTGTCAATGCTAAATTAATTCTGGCCACCCTGCAAGTAGACGAAATGAATGAAGATGTTGACAGCGCAATTAATGCTATCAACGAAGCAAAACATGGAATTGTGCACCCTCAATTACTTACACCTAAAATTATGAGAGAAATAATAGGAGAATTCGAAACTTATCACAGAACAAGATATCACTTTGATAAGTCCGAAGAAAATTACCAACACATCATCGAAAATAGTTCCATCAATGTAGCCCTAATTCAAGGATTATTTACCTACATAATTGATATTCCAGTTTTAGAAAACGAAGAAGGATCATTGCAAAGAATAATTCCAATACCAACTAAATTTAATAAAGTATTCCTTTCCTTAATCCCTGACCATGATTTGATAATAACTTGCAAAGACAGTTACGTACCAACAGACCAAAAAACAGTAGATAAAAGTAAAAACATTGGTGAATATTTAATTATTAAGAGGAATCAACCTAATTTACGTATCTCTGATACAAATACTTGTGAAGCCAGCTTACTACTTAGATATGCGGAACCCAAATGTGCACAATCTCCTTATTTATTGCATAAGGAAACATTTATACCAGTAAAAGGAGGCTATATAATAATACCGACAATTAATGTTAATATAGACATTGCTTGTGAATCAAATATCAAATCAATTCATATAGAAGTTAATACTTTAATCTCAGGAAGTAATTGCCAAATGTATAGTAATGAAGATAAACTAGATTTACCCAGGAACTTAGAAATTTCAAAAACAATCACTATCAATGTAACTTATGATATAAAAAACAGCGAACAAAATTTAGATAACTTAGAATCTAAGTTAATACAGATGCCTAAGCAACTTAACATTGATGAACTTAGAAATGCACGTCTTAGCTAGTAATATAATTTCGAGGACGAAAT
>NC_046664.1:132222334-132230470 GCF_010883055.1 Belonocnema kinseyi | reverse complement strand
TCTGTAATAAACATCTAATACGATTGTATCTAAATTTAACAATAAAGAACGGTTGAATTGAGATTATCAATTCAACCTTATTTTTAAAAAGTGATTATTATCTTTTGACGCGTAACACTTTGGCCTAAAGAATTTTTAGTATATACTCAAAGATTCTTTTCGGTAGGGCAAACAAACATTTGTTTGACCCCATATTAAATAAATAATTTGTTTGATTCAAACAAACATTTTTCTCTGTGTGAAGATAATATACTTTACATTTTTCAGTCTGCTGAGCACAATTTTTTTTTACATAAACGCCTTCGCTGATAGTAGGATGAGATGCGCAAACTGTAATACGCTGGCATGCGCGCGCACCCTACCGATAGAAATCTCAGAGTATTCTCAGAGGAAAAAGCCTACCAGGTTTGAGACTATCTTAGGAGTCGATTTAAATGATTTAATCTGAGACAGTCTGAGAGATTTGGGTCCTTTTGAAAGTCCTTTTAGTGGTCCTTTTAAGAGTGATGCGACGGTAATATAATGTTCCTTTTGTATTAGTCACGTACTGGGCGGGCAGAGTTATTTACAGTAGTTGGCCGTCGCTAACCCGACTCTCCCTTTTTAAATTTCTCTTCAAATTATTAATACTTTTTTTTAAATGATGAATTTTCTCATTATACTTATTTATAATTATAACTTAGATACTAATATACAATTTTCTAGTTGAATTCAAAAATTTTGTCTTTTTTGGCGTATCTCATTCCATTTACGAGAAACGTTGTATTAATTCCAATTTTAAATATTTATAGAAAAAAAGTTAGATATCTGAAATCATCGAAACCCGCAGATTCCGAATTATTCTGTTTTAGGCTGTTAACTATGAGCTTTAAAAAAATCTATTGCTAAACTTTAATCCGAAGACTTAACAAAGGACCCTTAAATGTCGGCGACTCTATTGATAGAGCCTTTCTGCTTATTATTTATGATCGAATTCTTATTTCAATTTCAGCCTCTCTGCTTGTTATTTATTATCGTATTTATATTTCAATTTCGGAAAGGACATTTTAAAGCCTTCAAAACATTTAAACGAACTACCTGGACCTTTAAATATATCCGAGTGCCTGCGAAGAATTTCTCAGAGTTTCTCAGAGCCTTGAGAATCTGTAGCATATACTCTGAGATTTCTATCGGTAGGGCAGTCCTCAAAAGTACTTCATAGAATAAATTTGATTCTTTTAATTTAGCAGAATTACCTAATTCAAATAGTAAGGTATCCTGTATATTATAGTTTTTCAGGTAATCCTAGTAAGGGATTCATCATTGTCCTAAAAAAGACCACTTTACCGATTTTAGGGTTGTGGTATTTCATATTTCATATTTCACACGTGACCTAGTGGAACTCCTATGCGCATTAAACTTAAACTTTGCAAGGAAATCACATAGGATATCTTCATGGCGTCTTTATGATGACTTTATGATATCTCCGTAGCTGAAATATTTCTAAGTTGAACTTTAAAAAATCAATTTTAAAAATTAAGTCTCAATCAGTTTTTTGTAATATTATTTCAGAGCATTTAAGCATTCAAGTCTTTTGCACTGAAAGAAATAGTTTGCGGCTAATGGCAATCCGAGTTTGCTTGGGAATTTCTAACTGAATTAGAAAGAAAATTGTGCTGTCTCAGCCATACGAATTTGAGATTTATTACCTACGTATGAGAAAATCACCAAGCCTAATATGACAAGGCAAGTTTGTTTGAATGAAATGATAGTTGGGAAAAGTGTAGCATTAGATATATGAGTAAAATATCAAAATATTATTGTGTAGATACAAGAATTTGATGCCTCGCTATCATAGCTATATTGAATGTATACTTTTATCCACTATCTATTTGAAAGAACACTGAGTTTAAGTGTTGCATTGGGCATCCGGCTATGTGCTTGATACAGCCATACCAATCGATGTTTTGTACCGTGCATGATATGCGAGATTGATGAGCCGGTGAGGTGCGCATCGACTCATCATTAGTCGCCGTCTTTGGCTTCTTTTATAGCAAATGAGGTTAGTGAAAAAGCTTTTGAATACCTAACTCCAAACTTTGTACAAGATTAAGATTTATTAATGATTCTATTAAACAATTTCTAAATAAATTATGTATTTAACATTTATTTTCCTTTCATTTTTGTATCTTCAGAATAATATTTTAATTGTATGTATATAATAGGTCAGGATTTTTAGGTAATTTCATTATTTTACGCCTGATTTCAATGAAAAATATTATAAAGCATTTCAAATGATATTAAAATAATTCAAAAATGTTTAAGGATCTTCATGTAATTTAAAAATATGTTTAAGGATCAAAACAGATTTTCAGGGCTTATTTAGTTTAAAAATTTTTTAAGTTTGATTGAATTTCAAAAGATTTCAAAAGATTTCAGAATATTTAAAAGAGATCAAGATATTTAAAAAGTATTTAAGAGATTTTAAGAAGTTTGAACAATTTTTAAGGAATTTCAGTAGAATTTAAATGAGTTTTAAGATTTTAAAGTAATTTTAAAATATAAATAATGTTCTCGAATTCTTTAAAGTCTCTTAAATCTCTTCAAATCTTCGTAAATTTTTAGAAATAATTTGAAATCGATTAAATTTCTTAAAATATATATTGATTTCTCTAAAATCTTCTAAAATAGCTTGAAATATTGTTGAATTTATTTTCAATCTTATTTAATTACTAAAAATATTCAATGATAATTTGTAATATTTCTAAAATTATTATATTAAAATATATTATTATGTGCTTCGCAACATTTTTTATACAATGGGTTGCAAAAATTTGCAGACGGTCCTGCACAGCTGTAGGATATATTTCAGATTTTTTTCTTTATACTCGAAGCTAGATTAGCCGCGAAGCCTTAGGCGTTAGGAATGCGGAACATTTAGGGTTCGAACCCGCAAGAAATAAAAATTTTCTTAGCGTGCGATTATAAATAGTGTAGTAATTGTGTGATACAAAATAATTGTGTACTCGAACACATGAACAAATATTAAAGTGTAAAGTACTAATGCAAAAAATTAAAATTGTTCTTCGGCGAAAAATTGGTTTCAACACTTCTTCGATATAGACTGTATTTTAGCTATTATATAGAACTATTTTACGTTTTTCGTATACCCTACCTTTCAATCGAGGTTAAGTCACCCCGGCCTTTAAATTTTATAGAACTTTGTAACACATTTCGTTGAATAGTTCAACGCAATGTAAAACAAAGACGATTTATATTTTTTTCGTGTATCTTTAAAAAATAATTTTCAACGAAATTATGGGAAGTGCAGCTGAGAGCCATGCGTATGGTTGATTTACCCCAACCAAATTCTGTTTGACGAACCTATTTAAATTTTATGTTTAGAAATATCTATTAGAACATTTGTCTGAAGCAGTAATATTGCTTCAATAATCATGGTATGGGTAAAATACGCCAAACCGTATCACTGTAGCTGAGCGAGCAATACATTATGGTTGGAATAACCAGAATTATGCGTGTATCGTCGATTTATTTCTTTTACTGTGAGACTAATTCGAACGTCTTTATTACGACCTCATGACGTCTTTTTGTAAAAGCCTAAAGACGTCCACACAAAGACGACTTTAGGATGACTTTAAGCCAAGCGTGCCCACTGGGAAGCGTAAATGTGATACGTGTAAAAAAAGTTAAAATACAAATTTTACAAGATATTTTCTTTCGTAGCTGTTAATGTAACATTCACTAATTCTTATAAGGCATGTTTGCTGATATTGAAAAACTACCTATTTTAAATTGTACGATCTTTAAATAGATTTGAAAATTATTTATCTCTGCTGATGTATACATTAAAATACTATTTACCAATTATTATGATGTACTTAAATTTTTATTGCAAATATGAGGTTCATGAACATCTTCAACTAACCTTGAACCTTTCACGATTAAAAGAAAATAATGAAAAATAAATATCACACTTACCCCGAGTCTGGTTTTAAATTACCCTTTCATGCTTTAGCATCAGAAACAATAAAAATACAAAATTGTAAAAAAAAATTTAATAAAAATAAAATAGCTTCCTTCATTCAAAAAGAAAAATCAGCAAAAGGTGCTTTATATAGGAAAAATTCAAATCAAAAGAGCGAATGACACAGTTACAAATTGAAGTTTTCTAAAAAAATCTCAGTTTCTTTAAAAATAATTTATTAAAGCAATAACTAATACTACTTTTTTAACAAATAAGACGAGATATAATCTTTATGTTATAACAAAAAAAGTTGATAACTTTTTTTTTCATTCCAAATTTTCTCTCATAACATTAACCCTGTCAACACATTTACCTCTAACGAGCTTTTTTTGAAAGAAATAGCAGGTACTTTGGAATTAAAAATTGAAATATTTTACTGATTCTTAACTTGAAAAGGTTTTATTTTAAATTCTGACAATAACATAACCTCGCAATAAGTATAAAACTAAATATAAACTAAAAACGTAACACACACTGCTTTGGATCTAATTTTCTGGATTCGACTTCAGCTTGGACCCGCGGCGAAAAATTCCACTTCTGCCCGTGTAGAAATATAAATCAGAGCACTACCAGGTGCTGATAAGGTTGCCTTATTTTATTTAAGGCCGTGTAGATAGTTTCTATTAAATTCCTTAAATTATTATTTTTCAATTACAATGTAATAAATGATGGACTTCAGCAGGAAAAGCCAATAAAAATATATTTGATACTTAAATAATTAAATATATTTTATTTTAAAACTTTGAATAGTTCACACCATAAATAAGTTAATCATTATATCGTAATATAAAGTACTTTATAAATCTATTTTTTTGTAACTTTGGCTCAATTTTTGTTAGACTATAAATCTTTCAACGAAGGTTTTTATGAGAAATGATAATTGCAGAATGAAGAAATACGTTATGCAATCATTTTTTTCAGTCTAACTTGTTAAACTAGATTATTAAATATGGCAATGTGAAATACTGAAATAACAATATTTGAATTATTATGTTGATAACTCAGACTCATCTTCTCTGTTTGGTTCCTTCTTTCGATCCTCTAGAACTTGATGTTCCTCTGGATCTTGAAATTCCTCTAGATCTTGAAATTCCTCGGCCTTACCCCGAACTGCTTTATCGCTCAGTCTGTTTTGCAAAGCACCTCTTTTCTGCCTCTCACCCTCCCAGTCCTTAGCATTATTAAAAACTTTGCTAATTAAACTGCAAATATTATCCTCAGTTAATGGCTTTTCACCAGGACGTCCATGAGTCTGTATAATCACACCTGAAAAAAAGAAAAAAATGATATGAATATTTTTGTTCATATTTAATTTGTATGTATGAATTAAGTATAGCAAATGTTTCACAAAAGTCATTTATCTCACCTGAGATACACTCATAAAAATAAGTTCCCTTCATGATCCGTTTGCCAGGAACGTTTTTCTTTGCCGTAAATTTAAGTATCACATTTCGGCTGAGATATTTCTTAAAAACATTTGTTAAAGTTTTTGATGCATTTAACTCTCGATCAAAAAGGTAATTCAAAGAAGAAGACTTGAAAAATATAAGTAAACGATTGAAAAAATTAATTATTGTTTCAATATAATATATTAATAATTAAGAATTTGTACGATATAAATTTGCAATACTTATAAATTCTGTCCGAAACCCATGATCAATTTTTAATTTTTCGTTAAACTCATCAAATTTTTCAGTACTCTGAAATGGTATTGTTAGTTTGTACTTTTCAGTAAATAACTTTTTTGTAGCTGTTTCCCTTTGTTTCCCTTTGTACGTCGACAGATAGTCCCTTCAGCGCTGATAAAATAAGAGGAAGATCTGAAAACATTCGTGGATTATATTTTAAAAACAAAATTGAAGTTAATAACATTTTCAATCAAAATCAATAAAACTTTAAAGCACACAAATAATTACAATATAATTATTGAATATTAATAAATTAGTTGATTACCATCTTTCTTCAAAGTTTTTTTCTTTTTAGGAACAGCTACATTTTTCCCTAGTACATCGTTATTAATGAAGTCTTGTTCTTCTATCATTTTTGTACTGATTCTATTTGAATTAACTTCACTATTCTTCAAAGATAAATCAGTGTGATTTTCAATTTTTTTTAAAGACTTAGTACTATTTGTACTAATGTTACTTAAAGTCTGTGATGTAATTGGGGTTTTTTCATCCCTCTTATTTTTTTTAGTGCAGGCAAACTTTTTGTTGCAAGTTTTGGCAACTTCCACTTTTTATCTTTGTTTTTCTTCATTGTACTCTCAATGTTTGTCTTTTTTCGAAGCACATGATGAGTTTAAGTCTGTGATATCAAATTGTGGTGAATAATTGTCCGAGTCCGATTCCATAGCAGGTACAGAATTAATAACTTTTTTTTATTTTCTGTAATAGTGAATTTTTTTGTTTTCAATATGTTTTGTAAGTATCTTAAAGATTTTAACAGAATTAATTATATTTTACTTTTAAAAAGCGAAATTCAATTTCTTAAACTTTTGCTGTATTGCTTTATTACAAGACATAACTTTTAATTTGAATATTTTTATTTTAAAAAAAATCAGATGCTATAAATTCGGTATTTCAAAATGACGTACATCAAAATTGTAAACTATCAAATCAAAAGTTTTGTTAATCACTGAATTTTAAATTTAAAGTGTTCAAGGTTTAGGGGCCGTACTTAAATAACGTTATAGTTCAAGGGGGGGAGACAATTTGTTATAATTGGTTACGGTAGGGGGAGGGGTTTTTCACTCGGGTGCAAATTCAACTATTTTGTAAAACATTAACCTTTTGTTTAAATTTATATTTTGTTGCTGATAAATCGACTGAGACCTGTTCTAGTTGAATTTTTATTTATATTGGATAAAAATGCAACTTTTCGGTTAAAAATTTTACAATTTAACTGCTTGGTTGAAAATCCAACCATTTTGTTGAAAAGTCATTCTTTTTGATTGAAAGTTCTTCTGTCCTGTTGAATATTTAAATATTTCGAAACAAATTTACTGTTTGTTTTAATATAATATTTCGGTGTTGAAAAAAGAACTAAAATCTTTCTAAATGAAAATTTAACTAAAAAAAATTAATTGAAAATATATCTACTTGAAGAGAAATTTTATTTTCCTTGGTTAAAAATACAATTGTTTAGTTTAAAATTGTACTGTTTTGTTGAAAATTTACCTTTTGTTTAAAATTTATATTTTCATGTTGAAAACTGGAATGAAATCTTTCCTGGATGAAAGTTAAACTAAAAAAAAGTTTTTCCTTTTATATAAAAAATTTATCTGTTTTAGTACAAATTTCTTCTTTCTTGGATCAAAATTCAACTATTTAGTACAGAATTGAACTATTTTGTTAAAAGTATATATTTTTGTTTGAAAAAATACACCGTTTTGAGTAAAAAATTCAAATTTTTTTTTGGACTAACATTCAAATATGTTAATGAAAATCTATCGTTTCGTTTTATAAATTGATCTCTTTTAGCCGAAATTTCATTTTTTTATGAAGGTGTAAATTTTTGGTTTAAAATGATTATTTTTGTATTGAAAATTTGACTGTTTATTTTGGTTTCTTTGGTTTAAAATTAATTTCTTGAGTGAAATTTTATATTTTTTTCATATTAATCTTTTTTAGTAGAAAATGCTCCTTCTTTGGTAAAACAATAATTTTCTTGTTTGAAATTTCATTTTTGTTAGGTAAAAATGCACTAATTTCGTGGAAAATTATTTTTTTGCTGAATTCATATTTTTTGTTTTAAAATTCATTTTTTAAGAGAAAATTCGTATTTTGCTTTGAGGGTTACAAAAAAACTTTGTGTCTTTCTTTACTAAAAAAGCTTCGTTAAAAATTCGTCGTTTTGGTTTAAATTATTGAAAAGGCATCTTTTATAGTAGAAAAGAATTTAAAAAAAAGAATTAATAAACCTGGAAATTTGTGTCTGAAATAGTGTTTTATTCCGTTAAAATATTCTATGTTAAAAGTATAACAAGATTAAAATGCTAGTATTTAAATATTAATGATTTAGGATTGTGAAAATGCTTTCGAACACTCTGCCTAATTCTACTAGCAATAAATAGAAAAAAATTTCTAGAAACTAAAAATTACGTACAGCGT
>NC_046664.1:132209089-132222324 GCF_010883055.1 Belonocnema kinseyi | reverse complement strand
TGTTACAGGGAGGAGGGGATCTAAGATATGGCCTATAAACCGGTACGTAATATAAGGACGGCCCTGTAGTAAAAAATTACATATCCGCTTGTCCCTTTACTTCAATTGGAAATGTTGACCAATCCTCTGGTGCACTGGCCTTTAACTTTAAAAGAGATTCCAGAAGCTTATTATTTTCTTCGTTATATGGAGGACCTGGTGCAATCCAGAAATGGTTTCCTCTTTTCCTGCGCCGTTTCAGGCAAAAATTTAATTAATAAATATTTCTTAAGGGCATCCATCTTCCAACCCTTTAAAAGGAAACAATAATCATTGTATCTCAATTTAAAACAGACTTTTATTATGAAGTCTATCCTCTCTGAAACCCGTTGACGTAAGAAAATGTTTGGGAAATCTCGCATAAATTATTGTTAAAAACCTAATTGTCTTTTGAATTTCTTAATCAAAGATAAATATAATAATCAATAATTGGTCGTCTAACCTAAAAATCAACCATTCAAAAGGTTACTACAAAAGAGGTAGTTTTATGAAAAGTTGTTGTTTCCAGGAGAGATAAATTATTGTAAAATATAAATTATATGCAATTCTTATCTTCAATTATTATAACACTGATAACTATCTATAATTGAAAAGACGCGCATGGATCGACACTGTTGATATATTTTAAGTTTCACCGGCGAAAAAACAAAAGAACGTGCGAAAAAACGCGCGAATATCAACGAGGCGCCAGGTGGCGTATAACGCGATGTCGCACAAATTTAAATTTGTATTTACGACAAATAATTATTGACATTATTATTCAGCACATTAATATTTTGTCGACTTTTCGTAAAATGACAAGTAAAATTATTAGAACCGATGACAAATCTGCGATAATATTGTAATAATAATTTATCTTCTATTTACAAAAAGGTAACATTTAACATTTTTATAATAATGAAATGTTTTAAAAAGTTGTTTTAAAACTGAAAAATAAAATGGATTTATTTTCAATAAATATTGAAATTAGAGATTGACTTTTTAAATAATAATACAATTAATTTGACTTTAAAATTAAAATAATAATAAACGAATTCCAAAATTATATGATTTATTTATTACATGTAAATAATTAACATCTTTAGTGCAGAAGTGGTATGTCAAAAGTTCGTTCACGTTGACTTTCTTTAAACCTTAAACATAATTTAACTGATTTACATGATACTCTATTTATAGGGTACGTTACAGTTCCAGGAGTGACTTGCCACTGCAATTCCCATATCTTTAAATGAGTCGAGTTCGTCGCATATGTAAAAAGAGGCTTCTTTTTTCCCATACTTGGCCTTCAAATTGCAAGTTTTGTGCATTTCCAAACATCTTGTTAATCATCTCGACTGTATCGTCGTCTAACATGACTATATTATTAGGAAACGAGTTACTAATAACAACTTTTTCAAACTTTATACTTTTTATGTTTGCACCTTCCCCTTGAAAAATTTCTACAGTGGGTGATAAGTTTGGTTTTTTCTTTCTTAAAAACTTCTGCTCGTGATACCTTCTACATAACTGTGATAACGGTCGATATGGGGATATATATATATATATATATATATATAGAATAAATAATTCTCAGGTTATATTAAATTTTTATACTCAAAACATTTTAAAAATAATAATAAATCGCTGAAGAGGGTTTAGTATATAATTATTATCATTCGTGTTTATTATTTTAATTTTTTTGTTTATTTATTTGAGATGCTGATAGATTATTTTAATGCTTCAATTTAAAATTAGGTTCTTCTTGGTTTTCAAGATATAATGTAAAAACATCATACAAACATGCACACGATTTATTAAAAATCGTATCATAATCTCTGGGTAAGCTCACTACGCAAATAAAAATAAAACTTATGTTATTTTCATTGCGTAAATATTTACGATTATACTCGTTCACAAATCATTAATCTTAACAAATTTTGACAGCTTTATAGGTTAGGTTAACAATGCATTATTTTATTAAATTGATTGAAAGTGTTGATAAAATTTCCCTATCTATTATAAATAATACTTTTCTTCTGCAGATATGTCTTATGTCTAAAATTATTGATTGAAAAATACTAATTCATTCATTTTTTTTACTTACCTTTTACGTCTATTGTATCAGAAGAACTAGAAGACTCATTTAAAGAAGAAAATTTGCTAACATCCAATTCTTTCAAAGCTTTTTCAATTACTCGTCTTTTTTTCGATCAAATTCTGTTTACATCCTTTTTTCTTTTTTCACGATCCATGTTTTTTGAAAAATTATTAAATTTGAACGCGTTTGATAAGGTAAAACAAGGGTAGACGTCCGGGGCCTTAACTTGGGGCCCCTTTTAGTACGCCTGATCTGCAACAGAGGCGCTCTCATCTGTATCCTGTCAGGGCCATAGAGTTACCGTGAGTACGGTTAAATTCGGACTGCCTTACTCAACAACAAGGGCAGGTTATTTGGGCCGTACACGGGCCTAATCAGGGCAATTACATAAATTTTTTAAGCAGGCATCCTGAGCCAGACCTGAGCTAGCCCTTTTTTAAATGAGGCAAAATAAGGCAATTACCGCACGCGTATATATCAAAAAGTCGGTTCTGGATCTAATCGAATTATTTGGACGCCACTAGCATACAATTACACATACGGATATGAATAAAGAGGCACCGAGAAATTTTTGAAATTTGAACTTCAAAAACCCGATTTTTAGAGAAAACATCAAATTTACCCACTTCCTGCCATTTTCGGGACATAGTATAATGTCGCCAGACAGAGCGTAGATTGAAGTATGATTCCTCATAGAAGACACAAAATCGATATTTTATATCCTTGTTCATTATAATGTGAATATCAACTCAAATAAAATCGAAAAAGTGACCCCTTTTCATATGTCGAATTAAAATGCTTTGAAGCATTATGTATACTTTCAATGGATTTGTTTTGAAATAAATAATATTCGAATGACATAACAGTAATTATAATAATACCTTCTCTGATGAGAATGTAAAAAGCAACATTAAGATCATATATCATACAAGATTTCTACATTACTGATATTTTTTTTGTTGGAGCAACTCAAGTCAACACGAAATATGATATGGAGTTCAAAATGTAGAAAAAAGTTGAAAATTTGGTAACAGAGAAATCGGATAAGCATGATATGTCCTTAAATACTCAGAACAGTTAATAAATTTATTTTTCAATCAGGGCAAGTACCTGTCTCATTTCGGGAAAAAGTCAAAGTTGAACTTCACGATTTTATAAGACAATAATTAATTTCTTGGATGACTTTTAGGAATAATTTGTCCTAAAGTTTCACTGAATATCATACAAAAATAAATATAGTTTTAGAGGAATCAATCGGAATCGTTTGCAAACACGTCCTCGTCGAGGATCAATACATAATGGTTATTTTTATACATTCTCATCATTTATGATTGAGAAAGTATTAAAAATGTCCGAAATTTGACATCACAGTTTTTCAACGTATCTCCACGTTTCGAGAACCTCTGAATCCGAAAATCAGGTTTTCACGATGGCGTCTGTCTGTCTGCCTGTCCGTCCGGCCGTCCGTTAACACGATAACCAAGACGCAGACTGTTGTTCAACCACCTGTTTGGCGTGAGCCCAACGATCATGATACTGATTGTTACTTTTGCTTATGAAAAACAGGAGGTTTTTCTAAAAAGTATTTGGAGAAGATCGTTTACCCTGATGTAAAAAGTGTTACACCAGCCAAGATTCGTATTAGAAATCACTCTGAAAACAAAAGTGACCGATCAACTCACGAATCAATGGATACTGACGATCCTGATGCAACTGAAGATTCTTCTTGGGAAGAATCAGATGATGAAAGTCCTAAATTTTTTGACTAAGACGGATTTGACGATTTTATATGTGACCTTGATCTTCCAAAAGATAAAGCTTCAAGACTCAAAGAGACGAAACTATTGTTACCTGGCACTAGAGTAACTGTTTACAGAAAAAGAGAAGAAAAGTTTCTCAAGTACTTTTCAATGGACAGTAGGATTCTGTATTGCAATGATATGGAAGGACTCATTAATTTATATAAAATAAACTTATATACGCCAGAGGATTGGCGTCTTTTCATAGATTGGTCCACAGAAAGTCTGAAAGCAGTACTATTATACAATGGAAATAAATACGCTGCAATTCGAGTAGGTCACTCAACTACACAGAAAGAATCTTATGATACTTTCCAAATACTCCTGATAAAAATAAAATAAAACGTCCATAATTGGCTTATTTGTGGTGCCTTCAAAATGATAAATCTTGTAATAGGTTTACAATCAGGAAACATTAAATACCCTTGTTTTCTTTGCCTTCGGGACAGTCGTGCAAAGGATGAACATTGGATAACGGAGAAATGGCCAGACAGATTAGAGTGGACAGTTGGTCAGTATAATGTTGTTTATGAAAGACTTATTGACAGAAAGAAAGTATTATTGCCACCACTCCATATTAAACTAGGGTTAATGAAGCAATTTGTGAAAGCCTTAAACACCGAAGGAGAATGTTTTAATTATATCAGATCTAAATTTCCGCATTTAAGTGATGCCAAATTTAAGGAAGGTATTTTTATTGGGCCTGATATAAGAAAACTTATCAAAGATGATGGCTTTATCAAAACGATGACATCTATTGAAAATGATGCATGGTTGAGTTTCAAAGATGGTGTACAGAAATTTTTAGGGAACAATCGAGATCCAAAGTTTAGAACAATTGTATCTAGCATATTAAAGAATTTAAAAAGATTAGGTTGTTTGATGAGTATGATATTACATTTTCTCAAATCTCATTTGGATTATTTCCCAGAAAATGTTGGAGCATTCAGTGAAGAATTGGGCGAACGCTTTCATCAAGACTTTCACCAAAAAGAGCAACATTATCAAGGTCGATGCAATTAGCAAAATACAAGTAAAAATGCGGTCGCGAGGCTCATTGTTGAGACACGTTAACTTTTACATGACCCCAGAGCTAAGAATATGTTGGAAAAAAATTGAAAAAGTTCTGGAGTGTCCTACAACATGTTCAGAATCCAGTAGAAACCTTAAAATTTTTAAATATTTAAAAATGTCAGTTTTGCAAGGATTTTTGTTGAATGTTTTTATTTAGGGATTGAATAGAGCGATCGCGCTGTTTAATGACTTAAAATGTATAGTAATGTACCCTGATTTATATTTCGACCACAAAACTGAATAAAAATGTTAATTTCGCGATTAAAGTCGTTCAGAATAATTCGGAGTTTAATGAGGCGAGGCGCGTGGCACAGGCGTAGAAAAAAGTGTAGAGAAAAAAGGTCCGTCATTTTAAGCCATTAAACAGCGCGATAGCTCTATTCAATGCCTAAATAAAAACATTCAACAAAAATCCTTGCAAAACTGACATTTTTAAATATTTAAAAATTTTAAGGTTTCTACTGGATTCTGAACATGTTGTAGGACACTCCAGAATTTTTTCAAATTTTTTCCAACATATTCTTAGCTCTGGGGTCATGTAAAAGTTAACGTGTCTCAACAATGGGCCTCGCGACCGCATTTTTACTTGTATTTTGCTAATTAGCTCGGAATGATTTTTTTTACGTAAATTAGAGAACACCCATTTCATTAAGAAAACTTAGCGGATTTTTGTGGTTCTTATGCGAACCTCTTCACATTTTTTTCTGCGGAGTTATTGCCTTCTAAAGTGAGGGATCTTGATTTTTTGCGGCGATATTAGTCATAAACGAAAGTCTCTTCAACGATTGTTTGACATGAAACGCGAACGTTTCCATAAGAAAACAAGCAATTAGTTTCACCTTCCGTGCACATACAATCTTAAGTCTTGCCTTAACTGGCTGAGCAATCGTAAGTCTTGCCTTGACTGGCTGGACGATTCAAAGTCTTGCCTTGACTGACTGGGCGATTTAAAGTCTTGTCTTGACTAGCTGGGCAATCTAAAGTCTTGCCTTAATTGGCTGGAAAATATTAAGTACTTCCTTGCGTGGCTGGACAATCCCAAGTCTTGCCTTAACTGTCTGGGCAATCGTAAGTCCTGCCTTGCCTGGCTGGACGATTCAAAGTCTTGTCTTGACTGGCTAAACGATAAAAAGTCTTGCCTTTATTGGCTGGGAAATCCAAAGGCTTGCCATAATTGATTGGGCAACCTAAAGTCTTGCCTTAATTGGCTGGAAAATATTAAGTACTTTCTTGCTTAGGTGGACAATCCCAAGTTCAGCCTTAAGTGGCTGGAAAATATTGAGTCTTGCCTTAGTAAGTTGGAAAATCCTAAGTAAATTTACAATATTAATTGAATCATAATAGCAAAATTTGTTTATTTTTTTAAAGCCCTAACTGTTTTCAATATTCGCTCTTCTAGGAGTTATAACAAAAAACTGAGCCAATCGCAAAGGAACCCCCGAAAATCCCTCAGATAACATTTTCAAGGGACAATGGCATACCATCTCGGCGTTAATGGGTTAATACGCTAAATTGAAAATTTTCATTTTAACATTAGCCGACTTGTAGTGTGGAATTCAATTATTTCACGAAATGTAAACGACTAAATTCGCTGCTCCCAGGGTTAGGTGGGGTAGCCTGCTTGTGGTTCGAAACGACTGTACGATTTTTTGTTGGTATTTTGTCCGGGATCCTTTGTTCTTTTTAAAGCCCTAAATTGTGGCCGCCATATTGGATCTTCTACGGGTTACAACAAAAAACTGACACCGGCAATAGAAAGAGCACCCTCGAAAACCCCTGAGATAATATTTTGAAGAAAAAATATTGTACCGTCAGCAATAGAGAATGCATTGTATAAATCTGAACACCTCAGCGTTAATAGGTTAAAACGCCAAAAGAAAAAACTTCAAATTACAATATTTTGGTGGAAAATAAAGATATCCTAATAAATCCAAGTAGGTTTAAAGGGAAAGGTTAGTACTTTCAAATTCCATATTAGCTTTGTGGTAGACATTTTTCTTGTACAGTTACATAACCTCAAAAACAGCGAAAAACGCGTTTTTTGCACATTTAGGTTAGGATATCTTGAAAACCTGACGTACAAGAGCAATTTTGAGTTCAGATTCGGATTCAGCGCATCAAAATCCTTCAAAAATATTTGTTCTGCTTTCTGGCTTTTGACTTTTGTCAAATTTCGTCGGCCTGTGTAATTGTTAATTGCACCCGGTTTGAATCGCGCGCCGAAAGCAAACAATGAGCGCCACTGCGCCGGGCAAGCGCAGTAGCTCAACATGCCAAAGTTGGGAACACTGCGAGCCTTTCTGACAAATCTGCTACGTTACGGAAAAACTTACGTAAGTGACTTTGCGGTTACGGTCTACATTCTTATACCTGGTTATGGTAAATTCGACCTACACGACAATGTCACTGACGTATGTTTTATCTTAATACGGCAGAATTCCCGAAGACAGTAAAAATCTGATTGGCTATTTTCTCGGAGAGAATAGCAGAATTGTTTGAAAAAGTGTAAATAGGTACGAGCAAAGAACGAAACCTAATAATTAGGTATTTTCATTTCAACCACCGGCTAACATCGTTTCGTTGAGTGCTGACGAGAAAACAATGGGTCAAATGCGTAGGACAAAATTTATTATTGTAATATCTTCGTAATGAATAATAATTATTAACATTTTATTATTTTATTAAATAATTCTTCAAAAATAAAAATAATTTTTGAAACACACTTATATAAAAAAATTAGTTTTTACAAAGATATGAACAAAACAGTGCAAAAATGGACTGAATCTCATGCAGCAGGTCCATTGTTTTCCCCTTAGAACTAAACGAAGTGAAGTTAGTTCGTAGTTGAAGTAGTAATACCTAATAATAATAAGGATAATAGTATTCCACATGGCGTATAGTTCTTTGTCGTTCGTTCAGCGTTATTGTTGATAATGATTCAGAAGTCTTCGAATATAAACCGAGGCATTTATATCATATCGTGGTTATATGTAACAAATTGATTCAGCGGTACGAGAGCATATTTAATTGCGTATTACAAAAACAAGTAAAGAGGTCTTTGCCATAATATTAAATTGTGTGCATGTGCGGTACACCGCGACGCCTTAAAGCCTTGCGGCTCAAACCTAACGATAGAAATCTCAGAGTCTATGCTAAGATTCTCTAGGGTCGGAGAAGCTCTGAGAAATTCTCCGCAGGGGCAACCAGGTAGATATATTTAAAGGGCCAGGTAGCTCTTTTAAATACTTTGAAGGCTTTAAAATGTCCTTTCCGGAATTAATATAAAAATACGATCATAAATGACAAGCAGAGAGGTTGAAGTTGAAATAAGAATTAGATCATAAATGACAAGCAGAAAGGTTACCTCAATAGAGTAGCCGACACTCAAAGGTCCTTCGTTAAGCTTTCAGATAAAAATTTAGAAGTAGATTTTTTTAATTTTCATAGTTAACAGCTTAAAACATAATTTGGAATCTACGGGTTTCGATGATTACAGATATTTAACTTTTTTTTAAATACTTAAAACTGGAATTAATACAGCGTTTCTCGTAAATGGAATGATATACGCCAAAAAGGACAACATGTTTTAATTCAACTAGAAAATTGTATATTAGTATATAAGTTATAATTATAAATAAGTATAATGAGAAAATTCATCAATTAAAAAAAAGTATTAATAATTTGAAGAGAAATTTAAAAAGGGAGAGTCGGGTTAGCGACGGCCAACTACTGTAAATAACTCTGCCCGCCCAGTACGTGACAAATACAAAAGGAACATTATATTACCGCCGTATCACTCTTAAAAGGACCTCAAAAAAGGACCTTGAAAAGGACCCAAATCTCTCAGACTATCTCAGAGACTAAGTCAGTCAAATCGACTCTGCTTACAGATTCAAATGGGCCAGGCTATTTCGCTTGAGAATACTCAGAGATTTCTATCGGTAGGGTAATCCTCACTTTTAAAATGCAGAGAACAAACACACATATGTTTGAGGTTACCTTCTTCACCAGTTTTAGAACATTTTCCCATTGCTTTCTCCGATCGATCAGTACTGCAGAGCCACTTTTATTAACCACTTTAACAAAATCTTTTTTAGGCAAGGGAAATTGATGAAACCTAACATTTAGGATTTTGCTACCTTTGCATGAACATCCGAAAACAGAGCAAAATATTTTACTTTTGCTTTTCCTCGGACTGAACTTCGTACCTAAATCTTCTATTTCTGTATTATCGGAAATTTTTTCTTAATTTGATGATTTGAAACGTAGTATTCAAAAAAATATTTATATTCCACTCTAAATATCACCGGAATAGCACACAGCCTTTTAAAAACGGCCCCGTTATTTTAGTGCCAAATTTATCCAACAGATGGCGTATCATTGTATTTCAGATCCTATTTTTAAAAATGTCATTAACTTCTGCTGAAGGTGACTTGAAGCGTATGCATAATCGCTTTAGTCGTATATTGCCACTTGCGTCGCAGTCTTGTTTTCTCAGCAGTGGGACTCCGATGCGATACCGTGTCGAAAATCGAACGGAACTATTTTTGTAACGCGTGGAGATAGAAAGAGAGGTTCATTCGATTTTCGACTTCTAAAAAGCATCAGAGTCCCACTGCAGGTTTCCACTGGATGGCGCTAGGACCCAGCCGAAATTCTTAGTTACCGACAGTTTAGTGTTGGGGGCTAACGCTAGATAGCGCTGCGAGTCAGTAAAATTCACTGCGCATGTGCAACCACAATATTTTCAATGGAGCATTCTCATTAAGCCATAAAAATTAAAAGGGCCAAACCTCCGGGGGAATACGTGTAAGGAGAAATACATTGCCAGTATAGGGGTGACATATTTCGGAGACGTTCTTAAAATAAAAGAAGAAAAATGATGAAATATTGTTTCGTAGTAGCGTGTAAGAAACACATTGCTGTGTACCCAGGTACAAGACATTTTCGGATTCCAATAGGCATAACTGAGAAAGATCAAAAATTTATCGGAAAATCTCGTGTTGGGCCTAGTGAGCTGTCAACAAATAAACTTACTATATTGTCAAAAAGAAGAAGGGAAATGTGGATAGGTGTTTTGCGTCGTGGGGCTTTAAGTGCAAGTTAATTTAAAAATGCTCGGATTTGCAAGCAACATTTTATGAGTGGTAAGTAAGAAATGCATGCGTTTAGAGTGTGAGGTTATGTTTCCGAGGTTATATCTAACACAATTGTAGCGAAAGAATTATTTGTGAATTTAAATTTATTGCAATCGTTTGTAATTTGTTTGTATCATATAGGCATTCCAGCTGACTTGCCGAATAAGGATCATCCTGATTGGGTGCTTTGTCTAAAGTTAGGTGATGAAAAAGGAGCCGCTCTAAAAAGGAAAAGTTCACTGCCCCGCTACCACCTATCTGCGAAAAGGGTTATTTGTCATACGGGAATATAAATTTTGCTTAAAAATCCTTTTAATTAATTCAAGATTCATAATTTTATTTAAAAATTCATTTCTTTATTCAAAAGTACAAGTATTTTATTTGAAAATCTTTTTTGTCTGTGAAAATTTGATATCTAACTGTACACATAACTTTTTCTCTTTAGGGTCAAAGTGTATCCCTTTTTGGTTTAAAATTCGTATATTTTATTGTAAAAGTTATCTTTTTTAGTAGAAATTATTAGCATAAGGTAGAGATTCTTGAAATTGGTATTTTTTGCCGTTTTGTATCAAGAAAAATCTTAAATTTTCGTTAAGTTCTTTGAGACGTAACATTTTGTTATTTTTCATAGGAGAATATACATTTTAATTAAAAATCGTTCCAATTAATTCAATATTCCTAATTGTATTTAAAAATTCATTTCCTTGTTCAAAAATACATGTATTTTATTTGAAAAATCTTTTTTTTTTGTGAAAATTTAATATTTAACTGTACACATAACTTTTTCCCGTTGGGTTCAAAGTGAATCCCTATTTGGTTAAAAATTCGTGTATTTTGTTGAAAAAGTTGTCTTTTTTGGTAGAAAATTAATTTTGTTAGCCGGGAAAAATGTGTTAGCATTAAGGTAGAGGTTCTTTAAATTAGTATTTTACTTGAGTTTTATGATCCTGCGAGCAGATCGCTCTTGTAATAGGCTGCACCTAACCTCAAAATCTCAATGTACTGTCATCGCCTTTTACGTCAGCAATAGAATTTGACAACTTATATTGAAATGAATACAATACTTCACACGAATATTTCTTAATGGTAATGTTCATACTTATAGAAAATAATAAGTTATAACTAGAATATTAAGTTAAAACTAAAAATACTATATTGTTACACTATAACCTCACTCAGAAGCAGAAAAGTGTCATTGAACTGCTTGAACTTCACTTTCCTCGCAAAATCAGCTTCATCAAATTTATAAGCTTCCAAACTTTTATATGATTTTACTTTTTTTACGGAGTAAAAACTGTAAGATTGAATAAAATATGCACTATTGTCACCGAGAGCACTGAACTTACATTTTCACTAAAATCTATATCTTTAAGAGCATACCGATCAAAGTTTTCGATTTTCTTTTTAATTTTTTGATATAGCGGGTCTTGACGTCTCCAGACAATTTTCTCAAATATTCAATCTTCATTTCGAAAAACCAAAAACAATGTTAAAAACGACGGCAATACATGCAGACTTTAGGGACATAAGGAGGTTGCTATCCGCCTGAAGGCCGCTTAGAGCACGTGACGTCACAAGTGAGAATGCTTTATTATTTTGACATCTTGAAAATAAGCATTATTCGAAGTGTCAAATTGAATTTTTTATTATATAACGCTGTCTGAAAATTGTATTGTGTATATTGTTATACGTAATGTGTTCACTATTACATGCGAATTTAAGAAAATGTGTGGATTGATAAGTATTGAATAAAAAAAGAAAGTAATATATGCTTGATTAGAGGTTAGGTTTTTGTTTTCATATTTTGAAGCAGTAACAAATAACTTACAGGTGATTTAAATACGGATATAAATATAAGTCATTTTGAAATATTAAGAAGTCGTTTATAACAATTTATTTGTAAGAGCAATAAAAAACTTTATTCCAAAACATAACCTGAAACGTAAAAGCAATTCGTCTGTTATTTAAAAATGAAATGTCATGATTTTAGTGTACTGAGATGAGTAAGAGAATAAATTTGATTTATCAAAGAAAATTAGTAATTGTATTAACATTTTTAGATGTATGAATATTTGAGACGATGGGCAGGAAATGCATTGTCTTAGGCTGCACATCGACAGGGCACACAAAATCTCATCGCTTCCCTCTCAAAGAATCATTGGGTCAGAAATGGCTTACTGCAATTCAATGGCCTTTATATGATGAACTTTGTTAGGAGGATATTCGATAAAAGCATCTCGTCGTATGTTGTCGGCATTTTAAAGATAGTGCCTATTTGGAACGAAACACTGAAAAGAAAATGTTAAAAAATGATTCTGTTTCAACATTGTTTTTGCCAAATTCACCTAATATGGCACGCGAGATACAAATGTGTGATGTGGAAATTTAAATGGAAGACATGCCTGTGGTAGATCTGGATAGACCTGGAGTACCTTTGGACGAATTGCAGAAATCTATGATAGATCTCGAAAATTTCGAAATTCCCATGGAAGAATTGCAGGAGCCTGTTACCATTATTAGTAACCTTCGAATTGTATCCACTGCTTATTTTCAATAAGGAAATTATTTAATTATCATATTGCAACTTTATTTAGAAAAAAAAGATTTTTGAAACATTCTAAATAAAGTAAAACCCACTTTATTTGGTTTATTTTAATTTGTATAACAATTAACAAGTATTTCTCCTTATAATAATTTATTCCATGCACAGTATTTGTAATATTGCAGTGTTATTCAAATGAATATTTTACGTATACATGACCTTTTTATGCATACATTTTTCATCGTTTGTAAAGTTAATTTGCAAGAAATTAGGCCAAATTTAATATTTACGAGAATTTTATGGAAGCCGAGTTTGGAAACAATTTTGGTCAGGGATCTCTAGGTTCATTTACTTTTATTGACGGGGCCAACGCTAGCCGGCGCTGATTTGGACCGTTTGTAACAAGCCGACAGTCTTTTACCGCGCGAAAGTTCAAATATTTTAGATTTAATAAGAGAATAATGAATAAAAGTATGAAAAATAAGATTTTCTATAATTTCTAAGAATAAATCAACAGCAAGTCCGTTTCCACAATTAAGGGTTTGAAAACCCAACTCCAGCGATGA
>NC_046664.1:132207485-132208989 GCF_010883055.1 Belonocnema kinseyi | reverse complement strand
TCACCAGATCGAAATAGATCCACCGGACAGACATAAAACTGCTTTTTCCACAGTTTTTGACCATCTCGAATTTAATAGAATGAGTTTTGGGCTCAAGTCAGCACCTGCAACATTTCAAAGATTAATGGACGTTGTTTTATCAGGGATGCAAGGGGTTGAACTTTTTGTATTCATGGACGACATAGTTATTTACGCGAAATCAGTACAGGAACATAACGAAAAATTAGAGAAGTTGTTGGGACGTTTAAAGACTTCCGGACTTGTTTTACAACCCGATAAATGTAGGTTCTTATGTAAAGAAATTGGATATTTGGGTCACATAATTTCTGAAGATGGGGTTAAACCTGATCCAAAGACAGTTCTTAGGCCTAGCGGGTTACAACCGGAAATTTATACCAAATTTTGCTACAATTTCAAAACCATTGACATTATTATTGAAAAAGATGTGCCATTTGTCTGGTCCGACGCTGCCGAAAGAGCTTTTAGTAATCTGAAAAATATTCTTTGTACACAACCATTATTGCAGTACCCAAAATTTGATAAACCATTCATAATTACTACAGATGCATCTGATTTTGCTATAGGAGCCATACTAAGTCAGGGTGAAATCGGTAAAGATTTACCTATTGCATATACATCACGTACCATGAATAAAGCAGAGATAAATTATACAACAACAGAGAAGGAACTTTTAGCTATCATATTTGCAGTTAAAAATTTTCGACCCTACGTCTATGGTACAAAATTTACGTTAGTTACAGATCACAAGGCACTAGTATGGTTAGACAATTTAAAAGACCCTACGATGGGATCCCGCTTAGCTCGTTGGAAAATCAAACTCCAAGAATATGAATGCAAAATAGTATACAAGCCAGGTCGTGTTAATGCCAACACGGATGCGCTTTCACGAAACCCAGTTAATTTTGACAAGAAAATTGATAAAGAAAATATTGGTGGTGAGGATGGTCATGACGATGCCACAGAGGGCTGTGGGTCGGATATTGGCTGCTTCTCCGGAAGCAAAGTCCTATACCACGAATATTCTATAGAAAGAGCTTTTGTTGATTATTGTTACTCTAATATGGAAGTTACTTATGGTAACCTTTGTAATGAAATGGTAGAAAGTGATGAGATAGATGTAAATGAAGAAATTGTTGAGAAAAGTAAAGACAGTTCGGTCTCAGATGTTGGAGACATTTTGATCTCGATGGGAAATGTAGCCCAAAGTTCAAGTGATTGTGTGAAGGTGGTGAGCTCTATACCCCAGCCTAGCTCCGGCTGGTCCCGGCCCCGCCAGGGTGGAGATGAGGCAAAAACTGATGCGCAAGTTTCGGAGGGGTGCAATTCGGTTCTCTGCATTACGCCTGTTTCTGGGTCACTCAATGGCCATGGGGGAACGCCAGGTGCGGGTGGCAGTGAGACGAGCACACAGACCTCCCCTCTCCTACCTGGTTACGGAAGTGCGGTAAGGGCACGGGGCTTTGGGACCTCCGGAAGAAAGCGC
>NC_046664.1:132205479-132207385 GCF_010883055.1 Belonocnema kinseyi | reverse complement strand
TATCGTTCTAGTGCTTATCATCCGCAATCTCTAGGTGCATTAGAAAGGAGTCACCACACGTTTGTGGAATACTTACGCAATTACAGTGAGCGGAGTAACTGGAACCAATGGCTTCAGTTTGCCATTTTTTCCTTTAATACTTCTGTTCACGAGTCCACTGGCATGACTCCTCACGAAGTTGTTTTTGGGCGGAGGGCAAGATTTCCTTCCGAATTCGGAGACGAAAAGATACCTATGACATATGTACAATTAGTTGACGAAGTTTTAAATCGAATTGTAGAAACAAAATCACTTGCTACAACTCGATTGGAAGCTGCAAAAAGACGTTGCAAAAAATATTATGACCAAAAGATCAATGAAAAAAAGTTTGAGAAAAATCAATACGTTTATGTGCTGGTTAATATGAGGGAGGACAAATTTGACGACTATTATTCAGGTCCATTCAAAATCGTAAAAGTTATTGATGACCTTAATGTAGAGTTGCAAATCACACCAAAACAAACTTCTATTGTTCATGTAAATAGAATAAAACATGCATTTTTGAGATACGTATAAAATTCTATTTGAAAATAGATATTGCAATTTATTTTTCACAATTTTTGAAATAAAATGTGTGAAAAAGGGCCCATCTGTAAAATTTTTTCTAAATTAACGCAAAAGTTGAATGTGATATAAGAACCTGTAATTTATTGAGAATGTTGTCAATCATCATTAGATTATCATTGTTAAGTTTCAAATTTTTAAATGGTAGAATCGCAAAATTTGAAATTTCTGTGTTACACTTATCCGGGATTTCAACTATAGATATTTACTAAGAGATGTAAAATTCTTGAAAGGAAAAAGAAACTAGATCAGTATAAGGAAAGTCAAGGACACGCAAGTTTATGGGACAAGGTCGTGCGTGTGACGTGGGAAGAAAGAAGGGAATTAGGATCATTAGAAAAAGAACGCTATATGTATAGATAGCAGCTTAAAAGTGAATTGAAATGATTAATTTCAATTCAAATTAGGTAAAGGATAGAACCGTAATAAAATAATTAAAATTAAAGCCGAATGGATAAATTATTAAAAAAAACTATGTTACACAAAGAGACCAAAATTTTTAAATTTTAACAATTTATAAATTCTGGGAAATTAATTGACAATTAATCATTATTAAATAGTATTGGTTATATAAAATGACGGCAATGAGTATGAAGTTGAAGCAATAAATGATTATTAAGGAATTTTACATAAAAATTAATTTCAAAATACAGTTTAGTTAGAAGATGACATTTTTATATGAATGAAAGAAAAATTATATGTACGAAAGAAAATTAAATATAATAATAAACTTAATATAAGAATAAACTTAAAATTTTAGTTCAGTTTGGGTAAGGTGTAAATAAATTAAGGTAGTATTGAAAAAAATATTAGTTTGAGTACTATTTTAATTATCGATTTTGCGGAATTATAATAATAATTATTATTGTTATTCTTGATATAATTGTTGTAAGCCTTAAGAGTTTTTATCGAGAAAATCATGTTTATTTGACAATAAATGATATAAAACATGAAAGGTTTAATTTAAGTAACTGGCTTTCATTTTATAGGTAAGCTTAAAATTCATTATTATTTTCTGAAATTATCGTTTAGATTATACTGATTGTTTATAGGATATATTTTAGTAATATAATCATATTAAAGCTAGAATTATATGTTATTACGAGAATTAATTCGTTTTAGACAGAAAAGTTAGTTTTTTAAATGAGACATATTTTTATAAGTTGAGTAAAACTAAATTTTAAGGAAGGGTTGAGTTCATTTTTCTAAATTTTTGAACCAAGGATAAAGTTTAATGGAGAGTAAACTTAAATGAGTCAAGTTTTCAAATGCTCACCGAGTATATTTTTCTAATTGAAGCTCC
>NC_046664.1:132204296-132205379 GCF_010883055.1 Belonocnema kinseyi | reverse complement strand
GACCCTCTTTATTACAATTAAAACATGCCCTTGATTTATCAACGAGATTCCTGCAATCTCTCGCAAGGTGACCATTTTTATTGCAATTATTGCAGTGCGGGCTATTGAAATTCGGGACATATGAACTCGTACAATTTCGTGCCATGTGTCCTATTCTGCCGCACTTAAAACGAGAAAAGTCTGACCTTGAACCCTCGCCTTCGTTTCGACCGTTTCTATCGATGCCTCTACTCGCACTTCCACCGCTCCCTCTCGCTGCGCCACGACCTACCTCACACCGTCTGGCACGTGCGTTACTATTGTATGGTCGGAAGCGACCGCGCTGATTATAGTATTCTTTCATCTTTCCTAATCCATCTGGCTTTTCTTTATCTTCATCCTTATTTTCAACAGGCTTTCGATCTAGGCCAGCTATGAACTCCAAGTCCCATTCTGCCGTTCTAGCTACATTAATTGCTTCTTGTAAAGTTTTAGGATGTTTAATTTTTACTCGCAATACTAAATCATCTTTTAATCCGCAAACAAAGTTTTCGCAAGCTGTGTTTCTCGCCGACCTAATCAGGCACTGAGCGTCTTCCGGAGAATTTTGATCTTCTAGTAATTCGATCATGTTAGCTAAAAGCTGACTAGCCCGGGCACCGAATTTGCTAACATTTTCTTTTTCGCGCTGGGCTAATTTAGAAAGAGCCTGATTAAGCTGGTTCAAGGTTCGACGCTCAGCGTAAGTAACTTTAAGGTGTTTCAAGAGATCTTCTAGTGAATTTACATCACGATCTGCAAGGGCATTGTACGCAGCTCCTACTACCCTAGAACGCACTACCAAAAATAAATGATTACGATCTTCGGCTGCAATAGAATTTCTCGCGAAAATGCAATCCTTTATAAAACGGCCACTGACATGTTTTCTCCGTCAAATTTTGCTGGAATAAATGTGAGAGCGGTTTTGAAAGGAATTGGTTTCCCTGGTTCCTTATCCGGGAACGCAAAGATACCGGAAATACTCGCACTCGAAGAAGGTTCTGAGCAAGAAAAGCGTGAAGTGTTTGAGCGGGCAGGGGCACGATAAACTGTTAATGGATTCCG
>NC_046664.1:132202585-132204196 GCF_010883055.1 Belonocnema kinseyi | reverse complement strand
TCAATTTCGGAAACATCAATGGCAAATATTTCAGGAATTTTTTCATCATAGTTAATGTTGACATTTGTCAACCCTATGCCAAACAATTTCAAAGTTTGTCTATCTAATACAATCGATGTTGTCATAGTCGAGTTTGGAACCAAGATTTTTAAATTTTCACGAGTTACATGACCAATTCGAATACTTACAACAATCTCGCCTACAATCTTCAACTCGCTGTTGTTTATCCCGTTGTACTGTCGAGAAGTGAGTCGAGCTGGAGACAGGAAAGTTCGCCGGAATCGTTGAATCTACATTCGATGGTTCTGAAGTAGTTGCTGTCATTCTCTGCGTCAGCCTGAGTAATATTGATGACCTGCGGTGGCTTCTTCTCAGGACATTCCCTGTGAGTATGCCCTTGTTTGAAGCACTTGAAACAAGCTCCTTTTACTCTCGCGGGTTGCTTGCATTCACTCGAATAGTGACCTAGTTTGCTACAATTGTAGCAGCGCACTTGCGATTTCAGAAGATCCTTTGAGGAGTTCGTTGCCTTCAGGTCTGGATTCACGTTGGACTTCAGTGTAGATGTATGTGGAGCTTCGGCTTTCGTAGGCTCCTTCCTGTCGCTTCTGAGCGTTATTTTCTCTAAGGCCTCGAGAATTTCTTCCTTTTCCTTGAATCGTTGAATCCTAGCTTGGTTTCTCAAGTTTATGTCCGGAATACCATCAATAATGTAGTCTCGCAATTCATCGTCTGCAACTGTGATGGAGTTGGCCAGAATTAACTTCTCGTGGAAGTAGTCGCTGAAAGACTCGTTGTGTTTCCAGCGTCTCTCTTCGAAGTTTCTTCGAAGTGTCAGTTTGTTCGTTCGGTGTCCGAACATTAACCCTAAATCCCTGAACAGGTTATCCATTGACATGCCGACATGTTCCGACCTTGACTGAAACCACTGCTGAGCCTTACCCTTGAGTTTTGTGGCAAACAGAAGACGGGCATGCGCTTCATCTAATCTATATGTTGTCTCCATAAGTTTAAACTGATCTTTCCACTTTATATAGTCAATACTCGTACCATCAAAATCACTCAGAAGATCCTTCAAGGAATTGATGTTCATTTGTCGGGGTAGAGTTTCTTCTTGGTTCTGAAGTCTCGGAGATTGACGAAGTAGCTCATTCTCTCTTCGAGCTAGTTCTAACTCTCGCTGAAGGAGATCACGTTCTCTATGGATGAATTCGATCTCTCTTCTGTAGGAATTCTCAGCATCAAGTGGAGGGTTCCGCGGTAGAGGCAAACCTCCCCACCCCAAGTATTTCCTGAATCGTTGGATACACGGTTCTGAATTTCTGAAGCTGCATAGATCCACTCTTCGCTTGGATCACATTCTGCAAGACGTGCTATAATGTCTGCTTTAGTGCCCGTAGTAGGCAGCTCATAAGTTTTAGCTACCTCCTTCAAGACCGCAGCTGAAAACGAAGACGGAGTTGTTTTTTTGGACATTGTAACTGACTTTCACTAATTATTCTAAAGAGATTTTATTATTTTTGAATTGAGAAACCGAAGTTATCGAGATCACTTCGACCACGGTTCAGAATATTCTAAAGTTTCTTTTATTCTTATCTGCGGCAACGATAA
>NC_046664.1:132198072-132202485 GCF_010883055.1 Belonocnema kinseyi | reverse complement strand
ATGAATAAATCAACAGCAAGTCCGTTTCCACAATTAAGGGTTTGAAAACCCAACTCCAGCGATGAAATCTTCTTCTGAAAATCTTAACAAGTTATAACTAAACGATTAAATAAAAGGGTTATTTTTAAATAATTAAATTGATAAATTAATAAGTAATTGAATTAACAAGATTTATTAGTCTGGTCTTTTGAAATATATCTTTACAGGAAAAAAATCTTTTTCGAGTTTCAAGTTAACGAACGAGTCGCGGCCGCGGACCAGATTAATCTGTCTTTTTGTTTCGTCGTGGAAGCTTCGATACCATCACAGCGGTCCTCGGCCTCCCCTCTCTTTCGTGTTTTTCTCTGGTTAGCCTGCTTTACTTGCTCTACAAATCCCTACTCTGAAAAGTGCCTAATTCGTCGTCGATTTCATAATACATCTTCTCATGGGAAGAGAGTACGTGACTTCACGCTTGGCCGATTATTGAGATAAAGTCCAGGCGCACACGTTGTTTATGTTATCATTCGGAGAACCGACTTCTCCGAGGTCTTATTAATCGTCTCAACCAAAATCAAACAACTCTCTAATCAGTTCTTTTTTAACGATCTAGTGTCACCAATTGTATATCTAATATAAGATTTATATATCCTGCAATCAAACCTGCTATATCATATGTCTAAATAATCATAGCTGAGTTACATTAATATTCCTTTCAAAAAATTGCGCTTAATCTAGTGTATACATTTATTCGTTTACAAGAAACGATTATCATTTCAAACATTTCCATGTCGATTTGCCCGACTGTTGCTTGCCAATCTTTTCTTCGAAATAATACTTAAATTCTAAATTCAAGACTCGCTTTTCAAATTTGAGTTTCTTTTTATTCAAACTGAAACCGCGAATTTGCGTCACTGACTGTGCTGTTCCTAGCAGCGAGAATGCGAATTATATCCGCTCATTACACGTTAGTCCTCAAAACGATACATGGGAGTTCCGCCACTATGGAGAATAAACAAAAGGAGCCCAAAGTCCTGTACATTAACGTCACCAACAACGAGCATTTTTCTATCGGATGCACAATAACGTATCGAAATGCTAGACCTTCCCGAGCGCGGCGCTAGTTTAGCACGAGTATGGAGGACTGTAATTATGGTTTCGTGTAAATATAACCTCAAGGCTCAAAGAAAAATACAAAATTCGTAAATCGTTGAATTAATTTATTTAATCCATATGGCAAGATTATTGGAATATAAAAACTCATACATTTAAGTGAAAGTTTGGTACCAGTTCTGTCATGTGTAGGCATACAAGATTTGAAACGGGTAACCCTCCTAGAAATAATCGATTGGACATGATTAATAACTTTTAAGAGTAATCAAAAGTTGAATCGGTTTAAATTTTTGCTAATTATGTCAATTGTTCCCAATCGGATTAAATTGAGTAAATGCACTTTCCTACAATACGCCCTCTGCAGTTTTCTTGTAAGACACATGACGCGCCCGTGTTTATTGGTTAGATATTAAATTTTTAGTAATTTAACAAAAGTTTTAAGTACAAAAAAATATAATGTTTAGACTTACTTTTTTTAATCTTAACCGATTTTTAAACTTATAACAATTTATAAACATTTTCACTAAAATAAACAATCCAAGATCTCATGATAAAAAATAACAATTTTGCTTTATCATCAAAAAATCAACTTTTTTATTTCTATCGTGTATCTGATTTTATATTTTTAACATAAAATACTATTAGCACATTTTTTCGTATCACCACTTTCATCCTGTAAGAATTACACAGGCCGACAAAATTTGACAAAGGTCCGGAACCAGAGACCAGACCTAGTATAACCGAAGGTTTTTGCTGCGCTGAATCCGAATCCGACCTCAGAAAAATTCCATCACCCTCAGTTTTCGAGATATTGTAACCTAAAAGTGCAAAAAACACCCTTTTTTGCTATATTTGAGGTTACATAGCATCTTGAATAAATTTTTTTCTTCAAAAACGGGCGAAAGCATCACAAAGGAGCACCCTTGCCCTCTGAAATCCATTTTTCAGATTCAAGATAGCTTTTTTTTTCATCGATATATCATTGATTGAAGTTAAGTATTTTCGCAGTTTCGTAACAACGTTAAAACACCCTATATAGCATATGTGAGGCTATAAGCCCAATTTATAAGTGATCGTATTCGATCGAAAAAATCTATATGTAGGTTTTTGAGGTTGCTCATTAAGAATATGAAGTCAGATTTTGAAAATTCAATATGGCTGCCATTTTGGATCCGCCATTTTGAATTCTTTAAATTTGATATTGGATTTGTAATCAGCGACCTCCAAAACCCCTTAGTATACATTATCATACCAATACGCGTAATTAAATTTTTGGCCGCCATTTTGGATCCGCCATTTTGAAGTGTTAGGGCTCGAAAGTTACCGGGCTTGGGGGTGAAATTTTTCATATTTGAATCCGCCATATCTCGGCTATGAAAAATCTTATCAAAAAGTTAGGCATCGTTTTTGACCCTTTTAGGTTAGAATATCTCGAAAACTGAGGGTGATGGAATTTTTCTGAGGTCAGATTCGGATTCAGCGCAGCAAAAACCTTCGGGTATAGTAGGTCTGGTCTCTGGTTCTGAGAATTGTTGGCCTGTGTTATTTACAAAATGTTTATTTTCTTTGTTTCATAATATATACTGTTTGAAATGTATATTATTACGAAAAAGTAAATAACTGTATTTAAATAATTCCCGCCAGACAAAAGTGCTGCCATCACGTGGCAAATTCCAAGTACCCGATTCGAAACAATTGGAAATGCAAAATGCCAAATCGTTGCCAAATCTTTTTGGCAAAATTAAGAAACACGATTCGAAACGATTGAGATATTAGTTATATTGTTTCTTATAAATCTCAATTGATTATTTCTAGAAGGAAAGTTATATACTTATGTTTCATACTATCATATAATGTAACTTACCTCATCCATTGCAGGATCACAACGATTAAATGTTTCGCGATGAACCAAATTCTTAAAATCTTTTTTTATATGAATAATAATTGATCTATTTAAATAAAATATCACAATCCTTAATGTGTAATGCAAACTGTGTCAATGTAACGATGTAAACATAGGAAGCTGCCATTTTATCCCCGTGCCATATTACCGCCATACACGGGAATGGGAAGTATTGTAACCATGCTCATAAGACAAAAGTTTCCTTATTTTCGGTTACACTACTTTGGGCTCCTTATGTATATTCTCCATGACCACCACTATGGGCCTGCCTTTTGTAGAGCCGAAAATGCACGAGCATTTCACAATTATTTCTTATCAAGCCTTCTAACGCAATTTTTTGCACAATTTAAAAAAAATATCTGTTGGTTTAAAAAATGTCCTTTCAAATTTTCGTAAGTTTCAGAGATATTCAGGAATTTTTAAACGATTCAAAATTATTAAAACTTGTTGAGATTTTTTAAAGAATTTTTTAAGGTTTCACGAAAATGAAAAAAATTCTTTTAGGTTTCTACGAATAATTAATATAATTTTTTTGTGTAAAAAATTAATTTAAAAAAATTTCAATACATTTTAATATAAGAGTTTACTATTTTATGTCGTTATTTGAAATTCGAATTATTTCCACAATGCAACTGTAGGTGGCGCTATGAGAGAAAGCAGGGAGGGGAGTTAGTCTTTCTCCGATCGTCCGAGGAGCTAGATGTATCGTTGTCTGATATCCATTAAACTGTTTTAAACTCAAGTATCTCGATCCTTTATTTTCCCTCACAATTCAGAAGTGGGATCAAGTCAAACGCCCTACTGACGCGTCGGTGTGATTTTCGGTTCTTATAAGTGATCGTGAAAGCCAAAGGCCTTCATATATTTGCTAACGGTCAGCATTATGGGTATGGCCGACGTAACGCTTTCAGCTTTACTACTCACAAAGAGTATTTTCCCGCTTCCCAAGCTTTTGGAAAGCTAAAAGTGACGTGTGTGCTAAATGGATACTCTTGTGAAAGAAGGTGCGGTGTGGATTGAAAAAGCTGTGACAACAGGAATTACAAATCGTGCATCAAATCTCAAAATGCGTTATGGCGGCCGTACATGGCATCCTTGGTTTCCTGAGTGTTGCCCAAAAAGAACATCTGGCGGCGCTGTTTCGCTATAGGCCCTGCGAGAGGTCCCTAGCACCCTTCCGAACCAGAGCAAGTGTCAGCCCTGGGGCTGTTTCACTATAGGCCCTTACTTAAGGCGAAAGGTCCCTAGAACTCTTCTGAACCAGAGCAGCCCGCTACCGCCGCTTAAAGCCCGACTACCCGAGCCGGTGTGATGAGCCTTAAGTGATTTGTGGTATTTTAAGTGATTCTCACTTCTGCGGTTGCTTGGACCTTAAGTAGCATCTCTCTGATTGATGCAAAATCCCAAGCACCTATGAG
>NC_046664.1:132195511-132197972 GCF_010883055.1 Belonocnema kinseyi | reverse complement strand
GAAAGAGGGAGCTCTTCTTAATATTTTGACACCAAAATCATGTCGATACACCTTACCGACTGCGAGTAAAGCCACCCACGCTTCAACTTGACAGACTGTAATACCCGAAGTCGAGTTTGCCCTAAACAATACAGTCAACAAATCAACTGGAGAAACTCCTAGTAGACTTCTTTTTGGTATCAACCAGAATGGTACAGTTATAGACATTTTGGCTGAACACTTAGAGCATGCTCGATTGGAGAATGAGACTCGCGATCTCGAACAACTCGAAAGTTTACGAGCAGAAGCTGATGAGAATATTGTTAAGTCTCAAGTTTACAATAAGAAATACTTCGATCAGAAGCACAAAGAAGCTCGCAAATATAAGAGCGGAGACTATGTGATGATAAAAAATGTAGACGGTACGCCCGGGATTCCACAGAAGCTGATTTCAAAGTCTAAGGACCCTTACGAAGTAACAAAAGTTCTGAGAAATGACCGTTATGTGGTCAAGGACATAGAAAACTTTCGAGTAACGCAAAAGCCCTATACAGGAATTTGGGAAGCCTGTTATCTGAAACCCTGGCGTTCCGAGAAATCTCAACCTGAGTAAATTACTATATGTTCAACAAATCTCCGAAACTATCACAAGTGCGATGTTATGACGACAAAGTTCGAGCCGAACTTTTGTAGGATGGCCGAACTGTAAGAGTTTACTATTTTAGGTCTTTATTTGAAATTCGAATTATTTCCACAATGCAACTGTAGGTGGCGCTATGAGAGAAGGCAGGCAGAGGAGTTAGTCTTTCTCCGATCGTCCGAGGAGCTAGATGTATCGTTGTCTGATATCCATTAAACTGTTTTAAACTCAAGTATCTCGATCCTTTATTTTCCCTCACATTAAGCTATGTTTAAAATTGTGAATGAACAATCTGAAGATTTTAAGGAATTTTAAGGAATAGATAATTAAAGAACTTATTTTATAGGTATAGGCATATAGAAATATAAATACATGTATACATAGATACACTCGTCCGAACGTCAAGTTAGAGTAGTCAGTAGGTGTAAAGAAAATCTGTAACGTTGGGACGCAGAGAGGCGAGACTAAGCGGGCACGGCATAACGTCGGCGAATAACTCTATTGGACCGCGCGTCCCCAATTTTCCATAGTAGGGAGGAAAACTCGGTCCCGGTCTCCCACTCCCGCCTACGCGTCCGCAGGGCGGGAGAAGACGCGCGCTCTATGCTTAAGAGAGCACGTTCCAGCCACTTTCGGGACTCGATCATGACATCATTTTATGAATTATGTCAATGACATTGTCAATTGCGATCATATTCAATAGATGAATTCATTAGATCATATTAATTGAGTGCACTAAGGTGAAAATGAGAAACAGTAAACGGTCAAGAATATCCGGAGAACCGGTTCCTACTGCCAATCGGTTTCAAGCACTCTCGGAGGATGAGGAAGAAACTCTTAAACGTAAAAACGAAGACTATTCAGATATGGATGACGAAAGTGCCGAAGAGAGCCTTAATGACGTAAACGAAACAAGTGACATGCAAAAAGTGAGGAGTATCAGATATGTGTGCTCAGTACGAATATACTGGGAAGTGTTCAAAAATACAAGACGTGCTACGCAGTGTAGAAGGTGTCAGGAATTCGGGCATGGGACGTCTTTTTGTAAAAACCCACCGAAGTGTGTTAAGTGTATTGGTGATCATCTCACTAGTATGTGCACAAAAACTAAAGAACAACTAATACAATGTGTCAACTGTATGTGAGCACACCCAGCAAACTTCTCAAAGTGAACATATAAAAGTTATCCACCGATAGCATCCACGACCCCCAAGGTGCTCACAACACAAGGAGCAGCCAAACACATATGGGGCAATCAGACGGGCAAGGTGCTTACAACCAATGGAGCGGCCAAGCACATAGGAGGAGGAAAGAGCGAGGAAAGCAACTCACAACAGTCGAGGCAGCAGCTCAATTCTGATTTCTACGAGCTCACCGAGGAACTTCAAAAGCTGAATATCACGTGCAATACAGCGAGGATGCTGAGGTTGGTTAAATTATTAAACGCAAGGTTAAGTTCATGTAAAAATGATCTAGAAAGGTTAGAAGTATTCTCAACTATTATTTCCAATGGCAGTGATTAGGTGGAGAACTAGCATATTAAGTGTTGCGCATTGGAATGCGAATAGTATACGTAGTAATTTGAGTGAAATAAAAGACTTCTTAAGGGAACATAATAAAGACATTATGCTTATAAATGAGACTAACAAGGAACCCTTACAAGGTGTCCGCCTCCAATTTTCTTGAAATTTCAATATGTTGTAGGATACGAAAAAGTAAGTAATAAGCAATTTTTTTTACCGGCGGAAAAACGATTCTAAGGGGTGAAATCGACCCTCGAAGTTCACCCTCAAAAATCGAATTTTTTTTATATCTCGACAAAAAATTTGAATATTGATATCA
>NC_046664.1:132183329-132195411 GCF_010883055.1 Belonocnema kinseyi | reverse complement strand
ACTTAAAAATGATTGTCAAAGAATGGGCATTTCATGCCGAATATTTTGCCGTTGAAATGATATCAATATTCAAATTTTTTGTTGAGATATGAAAAAAATTCGGTTTTTAGGGTGAACTTTGAGGGTCAGTTTCACCCCTTAGAATCGTTTTTCCGCCGATAAAAAAATTGCTTATTTCTTACTTCTTCGTACCCTACAACATATTGAAATTTCAAGAAAATTGGAGGCGGACACCTTGTAAAGGTTCCTTGTCAGATCACTTAAACCTGGTTTTTAAACTAGAGAATAAAGTCTTGCTTTATGGTGATTTAAACTCTAAAAATATATCATGGAAATGTTTCCGGGGTAATGCAAATGGTAAAATTTTTCATGACTATGCTAGCAGAAATATGTTGAAAATCTTAACACCAGATAATTTTACGCTCTATCCGTATTCCAATGCGAAACCGAGCGTTGTCGATATAGGCCTTGCTAAGAATTTAAACTGTCATATAGATTTAACCGTTATTGATGAGCTGTCCTCAGATCATAATCCGATCAAAATTGTCTTACCAAGTCAGAATGTGAAACTCAAACCCGTATATTCCTTAATTATAAAAAGGCCGACTGGCCGAAGCTTAGGGTAATTATTAATAAAGATCTCGAGCTCGAAACAAAGCTAAACGATGAAATTAAAATAGATGCCTGCGTTGACAGATTTCGCGGTGTCATCAACAAAGCTATGGCCCTCTCAATACATAAAACAGTGATGAGTGACAAACATAGACCTTTACCACAATACATTAAAAGGTTGATTAAAGACAGAAATGCTTTACGTAGAATTTACTAGAGAGTTAATAGTGATGAAGTTAGGAAGATTAAAAATAGACTAGCCAATAAAATTAAAAGGGAAATTTCTAAAATTGAAAACTCTAATTGGGACCGGAAATTACAAAATCTAGAAATTAAAGATAATAGCCTATGGAAAATGTCAAAATGCTTAACAAGTAAAAATAAAAATTATACGCCTACACTGCATGGGCCTAGAGGTCTAGCGGTGGAGGATAATGATAAAGCAAATGCACTGGCAGAGCACTATGAGAGGGTCCATCATTTAACGGATAACTTAGGGGACGATGTCACCGAGAGGTTGGTCAACGCTGAATATAAACGGGTTCAAAACGAAATAATTAATAAAGAGGATATCGAACTGGTTAGGCCGAGCGAAATTAAGAAAGCAATACTCAGGACTGGATCCAGAAAGGCTCCAGGCCTGGATGGGATACAAAATATTGTTTTAAAAAATTTGCCGAAAAAAGCCTTTGTACAACTAACATATATCTTTAATTCGTGCCTGATGTTGTCATACTTCCCAGAGAACTGGAAAATTGCGAATGTTCTTCCGTTTCATAAGGCAGGAAAGGACAAACTTTTCCCTGCAAGTTATAGATAAATTAGTCTTTTGCCTACTCTAGGCAAATGATTCGAGAAAATTATATATAATAGGATAAGCAGTTTTGAAGAAAAAAATAAAATATTAATTCCGGAACAGTTTGGTTTTAGACCAAAAAGAAATATCGTTGCACAGTTAGCTAGGGTAACCAACTTTATTAGTGCAAACTTTAATTTAAAAAATATCTACAGCAATATTAATCCTTGACCTGGAGAAGGCTTTTGACACCGTTTGGCACGAAGGCTTGATTTACAAATTAAAAAAGTATAAACTACCAACATATATTATTAAAACTGTTCAAAATTATATCAAAAATAGAAAATTTGTGGTTTCTGTAAATGGAGTAAGATCTTAAGAACAGGATATCGAGGCGGGAGTACCGCAAGCTTCAATTCTGGGTCCAATCCTATTTATTTTCTATATAAATGATGTACCACGAATGATAGGAGTGCTGCTTTCATTATTTGCAGACGATGCGGCTACATACACAGCGTCAATGAGCAAAAGACTGGCGGTAGTTAGACTGCAGAAATATGCAAACGTTGTTGAGGAATTTTTTGACAAATGGAAACTTAAAATTAATGTTGATAAGACTCAATTAATTATTTTCACACGCAAAGATAAGAAAGAAAAAATACCAGAATTCATTATGGGTGATAAAATTATTGAACCAAGGTTGCAAGTGTTACACCTTGGCTTAATGATGAATTATAGACTGAGCTTTACTGCACATGTAAAAGCAATACCACTAAAAGTAATATACTTAAGATACAGAAAGTACAAAACAAATGTATTAGGATGATAACTGAAGAAAAACCTAGAGAGAGAAATATTGATCTCCATAGTGAACTCAATATGCCTTCTATAAAAACAGAGATATATGATAGGACAAAAAATTTCTATGAAAATCAAATACATAATGTACCTGATATGCAGGAGGCGAAATTATTGACAAAGGAGGAAGCTCCGTTTACTATGAAATATAAAATGCCATATCATATATTGATAAATAGGTAAAATGCGTCTCCTCAGCATCATAGTTTGTAAGTTCTAGTCCCTAGGTTTAAGCTCAAAATGTATATATCTAGTGGGTTTTTGATGGAAAAATTTTTACCGAAACAGTATTATGATTCGCGAAAGCGTAACAAACTATAGGAATAAAAATGAGCACAAAAATATGAACAAGTAGGCCGCGCTCGATAAAGCGAACCAGACACCTAAATCTGTTATAAGAATAGACAATATCGTATGAATGTATACCTGTTGTAAATTAAAAAATTTGTTATATGATCAATAAAGAAAATTGCAAAAGACTTTCGGGACTCGGCTTCGTGCCACTATCTAGTGAGGACGTACTCCCCTACTAGTTCGCCATCTCTGTCTGGGGATTCACTCCTTTCAATTTGTGACATCGACGACGCTCAGGCAGTCCGGAGACGATCGGTTGGATGGGCCTGAATCCCAGACAGAGGAAACGTCACCGCGAAGCGGAGGGGCTTCCAACTCCTTCGATCCGGAGGATGCCGGTCGGTTCACCGCAACGACCAACCACACACCACTGTCTGGAGACAGCACCATCCGCTTGCCAGGCGGCATGGTTGGTCAGCCCCGCCCCACACCAGGAGGTGACAACATCCGCCGCACGCTCTACACCACTGAGTCGCCCCCCCCACCACTTCCGAGGGAGGAGTCGCCCAGAAGGGCATGGAAGTTCCGGCCTAGGAAGCACTCCAAACACTGCAGGGCCCGGAAAACTTTGATTCCGGTGGCGCCTTTTCAACACCGCGCCACGGTATTGTCACTGGACACAGACACGTATATGTTTGTGAACGTCCATCACATACCAGACGGTTTCGTTCCCTCAACAAGGAAGCTGCTGAAGGACATCAATATAAAGAAGGAGGATCCTGCCATCGTCGCATTTTGGAAGCGACGCGATCTGTACTGGGGCCTGGTACAGAAGGTTGCTGAGGGAATAACAGTAGCGACTGCAGAGGGCGGGTGACACAACGAGTCCTTCTACCAGCGGTAGAAGTACAAATTGGCCTACCCTCGGAGCATAGAAATTCGGCCCACTGTGCGCAGGGATCATGGAGAGCACAATTTCATTTTAAATAAATTTGTATCCTTCCTCCCCGTCCCACAATAATCCACTTTCCTGTTATCGATTCGCCCTCCCCCCATGCTCTTCCACTCTGCTGTGATGTACCTTTTCTTCCACTAACTATGAAAATGGCAAAAGAGAATTTGCTGACATAAAAAAAAGAAAAAACCGACCTTCCCTTCATTCTTTTCCCTTCTACGATTCGGGAACCCCGCAATCCAGTCGTATCACATTTTTCATTTTGCCGAATTTCAAAGAAAATCAGGAAAAATTTGAATAGTTGTTAATGATTAGAAGGTCCGACAAGATTAGAAACTGAAATTTTTCAAGATTGGTGGGAAGATTTGTAATGACTTTTTATTTAAAAAAACGTCCTTATAGGCCAGTCAATGAAGGATTTGAGAAAAAAATTCGTAAAAGTAGCATTTTTTCACAGATACGTTGGCAATGGCTTTATAAAGATATTGTAAAAAGTCCCCAAACATACGTCTACGGCAAAGTTCCGAAATTCTGGAAAGTGTTCAACAATAACATGTTTTTTTAAATTACTCGAGAACTGTTGATTTTAGGTCGAATATGGTGATGTGAAAAAATATTCATAATTTTATATTGCACAAAAAAAAGGTTCTATCTATTGTGGACTTATTATCAACGGCTGCGCTATGAAATTGGATTAGCTGCACAATTCTTTTATTTCTGAACAAATAAAATAAAATGACAAATATCCTGGAAAAAACGTCGAAAATATATCAGGCGATTTGTACTGGAGCAAATGCAGGTTCCTGTTAACAAAAAAAACGACTAAGTCATTTGCATGACAAGCTATCAGTATAAAATGAGCTCAATTTCAGAGTACAATTTGATATGTTTAAGGGGATGCTTTTAAGATGAAACTCCTTGCAAGTGTTCCTCCATTTTCATATAATACATTTTCCAATTTGTAGGTAAGAATAATAATATTTAGGGCCTCTTTTAAAGCTTTAAATAAGTAAATTTCAAAATTTAAGCTATGATGTCGGGAGCAGCGGTGATTATCAGTCCTAATGGCAGCAATGGGAGCGGGGGCGAGAACGGTTACCTCTTTCGATGATATTGAACCTTTCGAAATTTTTTTGCTTACTTTTCCCGACAATAGACTTGGCCCTCGGGCGGCCGTGACGCCGCTGCAATGCAGGTTCTCAATGAGGAAAATTTCAAAAATAAAATTATAAAATAAAATTAATGCAATGCACATTAAGCCATCTTTTTCTTTATGAAAAATATATTTTGCTTGTTAATTTGAATAAGAGTAATTACAAACATATCCTTGAGAACCTATAAAAAACCATAATTACAAAAATAAATTTTTTATTTTCAAACGCAGTGAATAATACAATTAACAATAAATATAACATAATTTTGAAATGTCTATAACTCGGATTAATTTGTACTTTATTCCCTAAGCACTAGAAAATTGTGATGGAATTTACTTCACGCGTAGAGGTTAAAAACTTTTCATCTTTTTACATTCTCATTTAGGGGTTAAATCTACTATGTCAAGATTCTTTTTGGTAATGTTAACAATATTCTATTGAAGTAGACTGGGAAAATATGGCCGCTCCCGCAAAACACGTTTTTCATTATTGCTTGCGATGAGCATGGTAACTCCGGGAACGATTTTCTGCAATTCAAAATTTTATACAAAAAATAGTTGAATTCAGCGAAATAAAAAGGATTTTCAACCAAATGATTTGAATCTTTAACAAACACAGATTAATTTGCAATTAAATAGTTGCGATTTTTAATCATAATAATACAAATAATTTCACTTTATCGAAAATGTCCGAACTCCATTCCCGGAGTTATCATGCTCATCGCAAGCAATAATAAAAAACGTGTTTTGCGGGAGCGCCCATATTTTCCCAGTCTACCTCAATAGAATGTTGTTAACATTAACAAAAAGTATCTTGACATAGTAGATTTAACCCCTAAATGAGAATGTAAAAACATGAAAAGTTTTTAACCTCTACGTGGGAAGTAAATTCTATCACAATTTTCTAGTGCTTAGAGAATAAAGTACAAATTAATCCGAGTTATAGACATTTTAAAATTATGTTATATTTATTGTTGTCTTATTCACTGCCTTTAAAAATAAAAAATTCATTTTTGTAATTATGGTTTTTTATAGGTTCTTAAGGATATGTTTGTAATTACTCTTATTCAAATTATCAAGCAGAATATATTTTTCATAAAATAAAAAGAAGGCTTGATGTGCATTGCATTAATTTCATTTTATAATTTTATTATCATTTTTGAAATTTTCCTCATTGAGAACCTGCATTGCAGTGACGTCACGGCCACCCGAAGGCCAAGTCTATTGTCCGGAAAAGTGAGCAAAAAAATTTCGAAGGGTTCAATATCATCAAAAGAGGTAACCGTTCTCGCCCCCGCTCCCATTGCTGCCATTAGGACTCATAATCACCGCTGCTTCCGACATCATAGCTTAAATTTTGAAATTTACTTGTTTAAATCTTTGAAAGAGGCCCTAAATATTATTATTCTGACCTACACATTGGAAAATGTATTGTATTAATATTTAGGAACACTTGTAAGAAGTGTCATCTCAAAAGCATCCCCTTAAACATGTCAAATTGTACACTGAAGTTGAGCTCATTTTATGCTGATAGTTTGTCATGCAAATGACTTAGTCGTTTTTTTGTTAACAGGAACCTGCATTTGCTCCAGTACAAATCGCCTGATATATTTTCGACGTTTTTTGCAGGATATTTGAGATTTTATTTTATTTCTTCAGAAATAAAATAATTGTGTAGCTAATCCAATTTCTTAGCGCAGCCGTTGATAATAGGCTCACAATAGATAGAACCTTTTTTGTGCACTACAAAATTACGAACCTTTTTTCGCATCACCATATTCGACCTAAAATCAACAGTTCTCGAGTAATTTTAAAAAACATGTTATTGTTTAACACTTTCCAGAATTTCGGAACCTTGCCGTACACGTATGTTTGGGGCAGTAGCTTAGCTACGAAATTTTCCGCCCGGGGCCAAAAATAATTTGCCGCCCATAGTTCTCAAATCTGCATTCATTTCAAAGATCGTTTTGCCGCCCCAAGCGTTTGCGCCCGGGGCAGCGACCCCCTTCGCCTCCCCCTAGCTACGCCACTGGTTTGGGGACTTTTTACGATATCTTTATCAAACCATTGCCAACGTATCTGTGAAAAAATGCTACTTTTACGAATTTTTTTTTTAGTGATATTTGTTCCCCGTTGACTGGACTATTAAGAGAATATTAAAAAAAGGTTTTTAAACAAATGAAAGGATTTCCTAAAATTTAAAAGAAGATCGAAGAAGATTTTTGAGCAAAATGCTTCAATTTGTTAAGATTCTAATAAATAGAAAGATTAAAATTCCTGGGAAAAATTTAGAAGATTATAAATCAATTATTTTACACCTTGAATTAAGGAACATATTTCTTATTAGGATTTCTTCTGCAATTTTGTTACACAATTTTTAAAATTATATTTCGGTTTAAAAATTTACTTGCAAATTTGAATAAATTCAAAAGATATTCAGAGATTTTGAAAGGATTGAAAAAAATTGAAACTTGTAAAGATTTTTTAAGAATTTTGTAAGTTTTCACGAAAATGAAAAAGATTATTTTAGGTTCCTAGAAATAATTAAAATAATTTTTTATTTCGAAAAATTAATTTTAGATTAGAACAAAAGAATGACTTTCAACATTTTTTAATTCGATAACATTAAAAAGTTTTAAAAATGTCAATAAGAGAATAAATTCAAGAAATATTTAGTAGAATTGATGAGATTCAAAGAGAATTTAAACTTTAGAAGAGTTTTAGAAACGTAGGATGAACTGATTTCAAAAACTGAAAACCCTAAAAATCCTTGGAAATTAATTTTTTCTTATTAAGGATTCATAATTATAGTTGGAAATTCAACTATTTTCCTTTAAATTAGGTTAAAAATTTAGCTTTTTTGTAGATAATACTCTTTTTGACTTCAAAATTAAAAAATTTATTAAAATTAAATTGACCTTTTTTAGTAGACATTTTATCGTTTTGGTTGAAAATGTATCATTTTTGGTCAAAAATGCAATTGTTTGGTTAAAATATGAACTGTACATCTTCTTGGGTTTAAAAGTCCATTATTTCATTAAGAGGTGAACTACTTTGTAAAAAAATACGTTTTTTTAACAAGGTTTTATAATTATGGTTGAAAATTTAATTATTTGGTTCAAAGTTTAACTCTCTCATTGAAAACTCATATTTTTCGTTTAAGAAATTCAACTTTTTGTAGATAATTCGTCTTTTTGACTTTAAAATTAAATAATTTCGTTGAAAATTCATGTATTTTGTTTAAAACTTGTTTTTTTTGTAGATCATTAATTTTCTTGGTCGAAAATTCACCTTTTCCCTTGAAAATTTAACAATTTTGTTGAAAATTCGTTTTTTTCCCTCGTACAATTCAATTTTTTATCACAGCTTTTATCTGGAAATTGAACTATTCCATTTTTGGTTAAACTGCATCCTGTAAATTGTATTGTTTAAAACACCAATTATTTGTTAGAAAATTAATTTATTTGTTTTCGATTATGACTTGAAATATTATTTCAGTATAAAAAATTTTTATTTTTAACCCATTCAATTTCAAATTTTGTAATTAAAAAAAGAAAATTTCCTTAATTATCCACTATATTTGACCGTTCATTTAAAACAATCCATTACAAACAACTGTTAAAAACTATACAAATTTGAATAGAATGGTTCGAAATAGAAAGTATTGAATTGTTAAATTTGTAATGAGCTAAATTCTAAGTTTAAACGCTACAATTTTAATTTAAAAAAAGATTCAGAATTAATTTAAAACTTGAAATTATTTCAAATAATTTGAAACACGATTTAGAATTTTGCAGATTTAAAAAAAAAAGCTTTTTGAGAATTGTACAGTATTTAGAAAGAATAAAAAAATGATTGTTATTGCTAAAAACATTGAAAATGATTTTCTATTTTGACAAATAAATTTTAAGTGAGTATTTGAAAACATTTTAAAAATTAAAAAAAAGAATCCGGAAGATTTTAAGGAAATTTTTTTATTTTGCAGTTTTTTAATTTTAGGAAAAAAATTTAATTAACAAAATATATCAATTTTCAACCCAAAAGTTTACTTTTTAACAAATTAAATTAAGTTTCTATCAAATAATTGGTGTTTTAACTAATACAATGTACTGGATAAAGTTTCAACCAAGAATTGAATAGTTCAATTTCCAGATAAAAACGATTAATTTTTAATCAATCCTAGAATAGTTACATTTTCAGATAAAAAAAAAAAATAATTTTTAATCGAAAAAAAAATTTTCAATAAAGTTGTTAAATTCTCAACCAATAACATGAATTTTCGACCAAGAAAATTGATTTTTTTTAGCGAAAAATATGAGTTTTCAATCAAAGAGTTAAACTTTCAACCAAATAGTTCAATTTTTAACCATATTTATAAAAACTTTTTGAAAAAAACAGTATTTTTTTACAAAGTAATTCAACTGTTAGTGAAATAATCAACTCTTAAGCCCAAGAAGATGTACAGTTCATATTTCAAACAAACAATTGCATTTTTGACGAAAAAATGATACATTTTCAACCAAAAAGACTTAATTTCTACCAAACAAGGTCAATTTCCAACAAAATATATGAACTTTCAAAAAAATTATTTAATTTTATAGTCAAAAAGAGTATCATCTACAAAAAAGCTGAATTTTTAACCCAAAAATATGATTTTTCAACCAAAATTTTAATTGTCTACCAAATAGTTTAACTTTCACTTACAGTTGAAGTACTTAGTAAAAAAATTAATTTTTTCTTATTGAGGATTCATAATTATAGTTGAAAATTCAACTATTTGCCTTCAAATTAAATTTTTTGTTAAAAATTTTACTTGTTTTTTGTTAAAATTGCATGTTTGTGCGTTAAAAGTCAACAATTTGAAAGAAAGTTAAACTATTTGGTCGACAATTAAAATTTAGGTTGAAAAATCATATTTTTGGGTTAAAAATTCAGCTTTTTTGCAGATGATACTCTTTTTGACTTTAAAATTAAATAATTTTGTTGAAAGTTCATATATTTTATTGAATTGACCTTGTTAGGTAGAAATTTAATCTTTTTGGTTGAAAATGTATCATTTTTGGTCAAAAATGCAATTGTTTGGTTGAAATATGAACTGTACATCTTCTTGGGCTTAAAAGTTGATTATTTCACTAAGAGTTGAATTACTTTGTAAAAAAAATACTGTTATTTTCAACAAGGTTTTATAATTATGGTTAGAAATTTAACTATTTGGTTGAAAGTTTAACTCTTTGATTGAAAACTCATATTTTTCGCTGAAAAAAATCAACTTTTTGTAGATAATTCGTTTTATTGACTTGAAAATTAAATAATTTTGTTGAAAATTCATGTCTTTTGTTTGAAATTTGTCTTTTTTTGAATATCATTAATTTTCTTCGTCGAAAATTCATGTTATTGGTGGAGAATTTAACAACTTTATTGAAAATTAATTTTTTCGATTAAAAATTTTTTTTTATCTGAAAATGTAACTATTCTAGGATTGATTGAAAATTAATCGTTTTTATCTGGAAATTAAACTATTCAATTTTTGGTTTAAACTTTATCCTCTACAATGTATTAGTTAAAATAACAATTATTTGATAGAAACTTAATTTAATTTGTTAAAAAGTAAACTTTTGGGTTGAAAATTGATGTATTTTGTTAATTAGATTTTTTTCCTAAAATTAAAAAACTGCAAAATAAAAAAATTTCCTTAAAATCTTCCGGATTCTTTTTTTTTTTTAATTTTTAAAGTGTTTTCAAATACTCACTTAAAATCTATTTGTCAAAATAAAAAATCATTTTCAATGTTTTGAGCAATAACAACAATTTTTTTATTCTTTCTGAATACTGTACAATTCTCAAAAAGCTTTTTTTTTTATCTGCAAAATTCTAAATCGTGTTTCAAATTATTTGAAATAATTTCAAATTTTAAATTAATTCTGAATCTTTTTTTAAATTAAAATTGTAGCGTTTAAAGTTAGAATTTAGCTCATTACAAATTTAACAATTCAATGCTTTCTATTTCAAACCATTCTATTCAAATTTGTATAGTTTTTAACAGTTGTTTGTAATACATTGTTTTAAATGAACGGTCAAATATAGTTGATAATTAACGAAATTTTCTTTTTTTAATTACAAAATTTCAAATTGAATGGGTTAAAAATAAAAATTTTTTATACTGAAATAATATTTCAAGTCATAATCGAAAACAAATAAATTAATTTTCTAACAAATAATTGGTGTTTTAACCAATACAATTTACAGGATACAGTTTAACCAAAAATGGAATAGTTCAATTTCCAGATAAAAGCTGTGATAACAAATTGAATTGTACGAGAGAAAAAACGAATTTTCAACAAAATTGTTAAATTTTCAAGGAAAAAGGTGAATTTTCGACCAAGAAAATTAAAGATCTACAAAAAAGACAAGTTTTAAACAAAATACATGAATTTTCAACGAAACTATTTGATTTTAAAGTCAAAAAGACGAATTATCTACAAAAAGTTGAAATTCTTAAACGAAAAATATGAGTTTTCAATGAGAGAGTTAAACTTTGAACTAAATAATTAAATTTTCAACCATAATTATAAAACCTTGTTAAAAAAACGTATTTTTTTACAAAGTAGTTCACCTCTTAATGAAATAATGGACTTTTAAACCCAAGAAGATGTACAGTTTATATTTTAACCAAACAATTGCATTTTTGACCAAAAATGATACATTTTCAACCAAAACGATAAAATGTCCACTAAAAAAGGTCAATTTAATTTTAATAAATTTTTTAATTTTTAAGTCAAAAAGAGTATTATCTACAAAAGCCGAATTTTTAACCTAATTTAAAGGAAAATAGTTGAATTTCCAACTATAATTATGAATCCTTAATAAGAAAAAATTAATTTTTGTACTAAGCATTTCAACTTTAAGTGAATAATCGAATTTTCCACCCAAAAAATTATGATTTTAATTATTAACAATATAGTTGCATTTACAACAAAACGACTTCGCAACCAAAAAATATTTACAGTTGATAATTCAACCGAAAAATGTAATTTTTAATCAAAAAGTATAAATTTTCCATAAAGCAATTTAATTTCTACAAAGAAAGACGAATTGTTAACAAAATACATGATTTTTTAACAAAAAATAGTATAGATTAATTGTCAGTTTCAAAAATGTATTTTCAACGAAAGAGATGAACCTTCAAATAAAAGAAATAAAAATTTTAACAAAGTAGTTGAATTTTTGATAGAAAAGAGGACTTTTTTACAAAATAGTTGCACTTACAACAAAATAATTAATTTTTCAATCAAATAATTGAGTTTTTATCCAAACGAGATGAATTCCAAAATCACCCATTTTTTAAATTTCTTTCAAATGCGGATCACGATTTAAATAAGACTATTATAATATAACATAATTATAGTAGTATAAT
>NC_046664.1:132176404-132183229 GCF_010883055.1 Belonocnema kinseyi | reverse complement strand
TTTATACAATTTATATTTTATACTTGAAGTAACGTAACCTCAAAATACATGCATTACAGAGGCGCGCGAAGTATTCAAATCATGAGAATCGCCAGCCCAGCATCGAAATCTGGAAGTATTAAAATCCCAATCTCTTCATTTTATTACAAAGCAGATAGAGATATAAATAGAACCACCGAAGTTTTCCGACCGGCAATCGTGCACCTTCGAGTTTTAAAATTCAGAAGAGAAGAATTTGGTAGCGCGCGGAACCCAGGGATTTATATTGTCTCTTACCATATTCACACGGACATAGACGTGTCATAGTATTGGATCACGTCTCGTTTCAGATCTTGGATCACAGCGCGCATGCCTAGTCCCTTGTTTCCTATGACCATGTTCTAATGTAACTCGGGATTTAAAACCGGAATAAATTTGAGGAGCAGCTAGATCGTCATTCGTGTAGTCGGGAGGGCTCAGATTTCGGCTAGTGCATTTTCGGCTTTACACGAGGCTCGTCTTAGCAGCATTTAACTTAAAAAATATGTGATTGAAGCTGCCTTTTGCTCATTTGAATGATAAGTATTAAAATTTTAAAAGTTTTTAACGTTTTTAAGTTACATTTTTATTAGAGATACTATATATGAATTTAATAAAACTGAAATTACTTCAACCATATGCACTCACATTTAAAATTTCGGTTTGAAGAACAATCTCTAAGGTCAATCATATTGTTGAAGTAGGTCTTCAACCCTTATCATGATCCAACAAAGCATAGTCACGCCAGGCGCAAGTGAAAAAAAGTTAACAAATGAGGCGGCACCATGGACATAGGAAACACGGGACTGTATGCCATTGCAGTCATGACCTAAGAATACACGGTCTAGTCATCAGCTCCCCCAATTTCGTCCTCATTCGCACTCCACCACTTTTAGCCATCTTGGTTACCATAGCAACCGTTAGCGTCTCGATTTTCACTCAAAAGATTTGAAATCATGAATTATGGCTACATTGTAAATCAATGTCAGTACCTGTGAAAGTTCTCAATATTCAAATAAGGTGCAAGAAGCGGACACTGCTGACGCTATCCGTTCGTGAAAGCGCATCGTGTTAAGATTAACTTTGTGAAAATTGTAGTTGTGTTTCTATTGAAAATACCATTGAAAGCATTATTTCATATGAATATAAGATCTGAACATGTGACTTTGTGTACCCTGAGAGGGTTCTTTTGTTCTCATTTAGTGCTTATGTATATACGAAATATAAAAACGGATATTACCATAATACAGGATATGATATCGATTATTTTGCATTTATTTATTTCTGCTTTCAGCCCGAAAACAATATTCTTTTTTCTCCTTAGGTGGATGATACTTCATTTTATTCGCGTTAAAAAGTACAATTCTTCAGTTGCCTTGAGAGGTTATGTTATCTATATTTATAAGTATTTCTTCTATATTACAAGTTAGATATTATATATTTGTTTATACTTTAGATTACGCATCTCAAAAATTTCATTATTTTCAAACTAATTTAATTTATTTATAAACTATATAATTTCTTTATTTTTTACTTACAATCTTCGCTCATTGCATTTACTTCCTTTCAAATATACTTCATTGTCGCGCGCTCATTTATCCAATATGGTTAAAAGTGGTGGAGTTACTCCTTATTGGTTAACTTTTTTTAGTTGCGTGTGGCTAGACCGTGTATTCTTATATCATGATTGCAGTGTCTCCAGAACGTGGTATTTTTTGGCCGCCACCACTCTCTCATCTGGGGTGCGTTCCAGGGGACCACTCGGGTGCATTCTGAGCCATTCCACCATGTTAGGTAAGTGTTGGGCTTCACTCGGGTGAACCGATCAGTGATCACTCGGTTGAAGAGTGGGGGTCACTCGACGGGTGACTATTTCACCCACTGAAACTGGGCAGTCGTCATTTCCTCCACGGCTACCTGCGTAGCCTTCCCCTTCCAGTGTACAGCGACACTACCCCTCACTGGATTCGAAGTTGCTCCAGGCCCACGATGCTACGTCCCCTTTGGAGATAATCTCTTTGTCTTCCAACTTATATCTATTCCTATTTAAAGGATATCAGTATGTCCAAGAAAATCATTAAATATACATAACTAGATTATTTCCAATCTAATAATGTATAAATATGATATATGCACATTTTATAGAAGAAAAATTAAACAATTTTCCACTCTTGGTCAATTATACGCACAATACAATTATATATAATGAATAAATAAAAACAATAAATACAATTTTCCACTTTTAAAGTTATCGTGGATTAATAATTGATTCAAGTTAACAAAGGAAGTGTTTGAACAAATTATTATTATTTATAAAAATATTCTCTTACAGTGATTCTCGGATGTTGCAGTTTTTTCTAAAAATGTTCACTTTTGATACACTTTTAAATTGTAGTGAGATAATAATTAATTTAAGTTAACAAACGTAACTTTCGTCCCACAATGGTGACCTTTATGAGTGGGTTTTAATCAATCAGCGAAAAGTACCTGACGTCTTGTAGGTACGCAGTTTTACAATTGGAAGTGTTATTCTTTGGTTAATATCTCAGATTATAAATTATATACATTATTTAACTTAACATTTATATTTAATTAAATTTTATTAATAACTATTGATAAATCATTCAGTATTATTAAAACAATGTATTTTAACTAAATACAACAGTGATGAAAAAAAAATTAGAATGTAGTAGTAAAATTTTGTAACAAATTTTTTTAAAGTTGTCAGAAAACATTGCAGTCCCTTTAAAATTGAACCTGTAGTAAAAAAATGAAATTATCACAAACTTTGTAGTTAAATAATTATTTAAGTTTTCTTTAAAAAATATTCTTTTCTCATCGATAAAAAGTTTATTTTAAAAGGCGAACAATAATTGTTACTTTTACCAAAATAATTCTTATGGATAAAAGAAAATTTATTTCCTACTTTCACGAATTCTTTAGATACAATGATTAAATTTAAAAGCAGAATTATATAATTATATAACTACAATTCTCTTTTTTACAAATTTATTTTTTACTACAGTGTGATTTTGGAAATGCTTTCTTTCATAGAAATAATTTTAAAACAAATTATGAACATTTTGACAAATTTAAATTTAAATATTTAAAGCGATACAAAACTCAAAGTATCTGAAAAAGTTTAAAGGCAATTTTTTAAGATTTTGCAAAATAAAAAAAAATCAGGAAAAATTTGAATAATTTTAAAAGATTAGAAAACCTGACAAGATTAGAAAAAAAAAATAAATATTTTCCCAATTATCGTGTGAAAATGTTTAATGATTTTTTATTTTGAAAAATGTGCTTTAAAAGAAAATTAAAGAAGATTTTTAAACACATCAAATAATTTGCTAAAATTTCGAAAAAGAGTGTAAAAGGTTTTAAAATAAAGATTTTTGAATACGATAACATTATCAATTTTTAAAAAAATTCAAATAATCGAATAAATTCAATAAATATTGAGTATAGAATTTATTTTAAAATATTTGGAAACATTAAAAATTGTAGTATTTAAATACACTTAACATTTAAGATCTTTATATTAAATTTTGATAAGATATAATAGATATGTATGTAAAATGAAAAAATAATAATAAAAGTCGATAAACGAAGGACCTACAGATAATGAAAGATAATGAAAGAAACTCCTTGGGAAAAAATGTAAATAATTGTTTTGGAATGAATTCTAACAGAAAATTGAAAAAAGATTACAAAACATTATTTATTATTTCCTAAAATGTTTAAAAAGTACGTAAAATACTTTAAAACAAAATGTTGTAATTTTTCCATATTACTTAACTTTAGAAAAATTAAGGAACATAATTCTTTCAAATTAATCTTTTATTTCAAACAATTAATTTAAAAAGATTATTTTTAAACGTTTAAAAACATTGCAAAAGATTTCAAATATTCTCAAAGCATCTGAAAAACAGGAAAAATTTGAATAATTTTTCAAGATTAGAGATTGGAAGGTCTGACAAGATTAGAAAAACAGAATTATTTTTCTAATAATCGTGTGAAAATTTTTAGAACTTTTTTATTTTAAAAAATGTACTTTAAAAAAAATTCAAGTGGATTTTTAAACACATCAAACGATTTCCTAAAATTTAAAAGAAGACCCAGCGGGCACACAAGTCCTAAACTTGTCCTATATACGTTTTTCGGCGGAAGTCTTAACGACGTCCTGAGAACCTTTTAAAGGTATGAAAAGATCCAAAGGACGTCTTAAAGACGTCAAATGATATGACATGGAGGTACTTTCTAAGGACGTCTTTAGGACGTCCCGGTGCCCACTGGGGAGTGTCGAAGATTTTAAAGCGAAATGCTTCAATTTGATAAGATTAAAAAGTTAAAAAGAAAAGTAAACAATCGAGTGAATTCAGAAAGTATTTACTAGACTTGATGGGATTAAAAAAAATGTAAACCTAAGAAGTATTTTGGAAACGCAAGATAAACTTTATAAACTTTAAAAGAATCTCAAAAGGTTTCAGGAGAATAAACAAAGTTTTTTAAAATGCTTGGGAAAATTTTGAAGATTATAAGGAAATTTTTGTCTACAATTTGAATGATTTTTTTAATTTTCGATAAAAACTCAAGCAAATTACCAATATCTTGAAGAATTTAGAACGTTTTAAATAGATAATAAATTTTCCTAATATTTTTTAAAATCCTATAAATTAAAAATAAAAAGTCTTTAAAATCTCTTAGGATCTTTTCTGACACATCTGATATATTCGAAAATCTTTGTTTTAATTTTCTTAAGAAGCTGATAATAATTATTTACATATAAATTTACAAACAAACTGATAATACTTATTTTCTTGAACATGAAATCTTTACAAAATCTTTAATGCCTTAAAATACTTATCTCAACATTACAAATTTAGCTTTTACAATTTCATTTTAATTGTAAAATAATTGTAATTGGAAATTGATTGTAAATAATTGTAAAATAATTCCAATAAAATGTATTTTATGAAGAAATATCTCATGATTATAAAAAAAGAAAAAAATGGTAAAGGTAAGTCTTTGTAGCATTTTAACAACTAATTAACATATTTTTAGATTATTTTTCCTTGATTCTGGCCGAGGGTCAAACATGGTACGAAAAACCGTCGTGGAATTTCAAATAAAAACTATACTCTCCATACATTAATTTTTTTAAATTAAAAATAATAATACTTTCATAAATATTGCCAAAATTCATTTGAATATGATACATATTGATTTTTATTTTAAAAATTCCTGTAAATAGCTGGTGTTTTACAAATTTTACGATATTTGTGTACCATGTTTGACCTTATGGAATACATTTCAGGAATAAAATTATAAAAATATATCTATTAGTTAGTAAAATACTATGAAGAATCGCCTTTCAAATTATAGTTGAAGTTTAAGAAAAAGACATTTCTCTTATCGTTTTTCAGCATATAATTTTTCACTAAACGTAAAGCAGATTAAAATACACTTGAAAAATAAAAATAAGAAAGTTCAGAAATTCATGCAGTTTTCTGTTTAGAAAATCCCACAATTTTTTATTGAAATTCCTTTCCACACCACATTCAAAAAAAATGTTACAACATTTTTGTCAAAATGATTAGTCTTTTCAATAAGGTCAAGTTAGTAACTTTTTGGCTTTTTGTCTTTAAATCCTCAAAATTGTGATTATAGCCTAAAATAGCATGAAAAGAGATGTATCAAAAAAGAACCTGGAGGACTTTACATTTTTTTTATATTATTGGATTAAAAAAAAATTTGAGTCTTTTTAAAAGATGTTTAGAATATTTAGAAGTTTGGAAGATATCAACGAATATTTGATACATTTTGAGAAATTTTTTCAAGTTTATAAATATTTCTAATACGTTTAAAACAAAATAAATTCCAAAAAAATACTTTTAAATGACTACATTTTTCCTACAATTAAAAAAAATTAAAAAATTAAAAAATTAAAAAAAAAGCATTCAAGATGTAAAAAACTTGACTTATGTAATCTTCTAAATTTTTCACAGAATTTTTAGAAAAATAATTCTATCTCCTTGAAATCTTCCGGAATTCCATTAAAGCTTCTAAAGTTTATTTATTTGAAATCTTTGAAAATCCACATTTCTAAAAAAACTTAAGTTTAAAATTAGGTTTGAATCTCTTCCATTCTTCTAAATATTCCTTGAATTTACTGGATTATTTACGTTTTTTAAAATCTTTAATCTTATCAAATTGAAAAATTTTGCATTAAGATCTTCTACACTCTTCTTTTAAATTTTAGGAAATCGTTTGATGTGTTTTAAAATCTTTTAGATTTTTTTTAAAGTACATTTTTTTAAATAAAAATTATTAAAAATTTTCAAACGATTATTAGAAAAATAATTATTTTTTTCTAATATTTTCAGACTTCCAAATCTTCTAATCTTTAAGAATTATTCAATTTTTTCCTGATTCTTTTTGTAAGTTTTAATTATTTTTTAATAGTTTCAAAATTTCTGAATATCTCGTAAATTTACTCAAATTTGAAAGCAAATTTTACAAAGCAACATAAGCATAAAAAAAATGGTACTACAAAATTGTGCAAGAAGGCTTGATAAGAATTATATTCCTTATTTTTTCTAAAATTATAATTTTTGCCATATTATATATATATATATATATAAATTTGTCATAAGGAAAACCGCAGGATTTCGTCGGGAGCGGGTACTAATCTGGAAAATAGCACCCGCTTCCAGCGAAATCGCGGTAAAATTTCAGCCACAACCACGTCTCACGACCGTGAAATAGGTTATTACAGTCTGTAAAGGAATCAATACGACGATCCAG
>NC_046664.1:132174542-132176304 GCF_010883055.1 Belonocnema kinseyi | reverse complement strand
TAATATGGCAAAATTACGAAATAATGTCAATAAATTGTGATCTTTTTCTAATTTTCTCTCAGAATTCATTCAATTCCATTTTTGGTTGAAAAATAATTTTTTAATTGAAAATCCAACTATATGTTTAAAAATTTAACTATTCTGTTGTGAATTCGATTGTGTGTGTTTTTTAAAAATCATTTTTCAGTAGAAAATTCAATTCTTCCATTGAAAATTAAACTATTTTAAAATTAAATTGTTTAAAATAACTATTGTGGTTGGTAATTTAACTGTTTTGTTGAAAATTTGATTTTTTTATTGTTGAAAAAACACTTTCTTAGGCTGAAAATGTAACTATATCATTTTTGGTTGAATTTTTTTAGTAGGAAATTGACCTTTCTCAGTCAAAAATTTTTCTTTTGTGGTAGAAAATTATTGGGCTGAAAATTAAAGGATTTTTTTGCCAATTTAATTTTTTGTTTGGAATTTTAAACATTTTGTTGAAACTTTGATTTTTTGGGGTTGATAATTATTTTTCAACTAAAAATTTGTCTATTCAATTTTTCGTTGAAAAATTATAATTTTAGTTGAAAATTAATTTCTCCCGTTGAAAATCCCATTTTTTATCTGAAAATTTAACTAGTCCATTTTTGATCGAATACTTATTGTTTTAGTTTGAAATTTGTTTCCATAGATGAAAACTGAACAATTTTGTTGACACTTTTTCTTGAAAATTTTTATTTTTAGTTATAAATTTATCTTCTTTATTGGCTAATTATTCTTGTTTAAAAATTCATTTGTTTTAGTTAAAAATTGATTTTTTTGTTGAAAATTTACATTTATTTGGGTTTAAAATTTAATTTTATCAGCTGCAAACTTCAGTATAAACTACAATGTTAATGTTAAAAAATGTATTTTTCAAAGTAATTTCTCAGGTTGAAAATTTAACTATGTTGTCGAAAATTTGTTTTTTATTTGTTAAAAAGCAATTGTTTACTAAAAATATGACTAATGCATGCAGAACAAAATTCGAAACATTTTAGAGACAGAAGTCTTGTCTCCTATATTTATTTACATAAAGTCAATTATATTTGCCTCTTCGCAATAAGCCTAATTGTTCAAAGGTAACTCGGGATTTGAAAACCTGAATAAATTGAGGAGCAGCTAGATCGTCATTCGTGAAGTCGGGAGAGCTCGGGTTCCTGCTCGTGCATTTTCGGGTTTACACGAGGATGAGCTCAGTGATCCCAGATCTGAAACGAGATGCGGTCCAATATTATGACAGGGCTATGTCCGTGAGAATATAGTAGGAGACGCTATAAATGACTGAGTTGCGCGCGCAACCCATTTCTCCTCTTCTGAATTTGAAAACTCGAAGATGCACGATTGCCGGTCGGAGCACTTCGTCGATTCTATTTATATATCTATCTGCTAACAGCTAACTGCTTTGAAATAAATTCAGGAGATTGGGGGTTTAATACGTATATTAATAATGATAATATTATAATTATGTTATATTATAATAGTATATATTTTTTTATTTGAAGGTTCATCTCTTTCGTTGAAAATACATTTTTGAAACTGACAATCAATCAATACCATTTTTGGTTAAGAAATCGTGTGTTTTGTTAAAAGGTCGTCTTTCTTTGTAGAAATTAAATTGTTTTATGGAAAATGTATACTTTTTGATTAAAAATTACATTTTCGGTTGAATTATGAACTATAAATATGTTTTGGTTGTAAAGTCGTTCTGTTGTAAATGCAAATATATTGTTAAAAATTA
>NC_046664.1:132171804-132174442 GCF_010883055.1 Belonocnema kinseyi | reverse complement strand
ACAAAAATTGTTGTCATTGCTAAGAACATTGAAAATGATTTTTTATTTTGACAAATAAATTTTAAGTGAGTATTTGAAAACATTTTGAAAATTAAAAAAAAAAGAATCCGGAAGATTTTAAGGAAATTTTTTTTATTTTGCAGTTTTTTTAATTTTATGAAAAAATCTAATTAACAAAATATATCAATTTTCAACCCAAAAGTTTACTTTTTGACAAATTAAACTATTTTTCTATGAAATAATTGGTGTTTTAAGTGATGCAATGCACTGGATAAAGTTTCAACCAAAAATTAAATAGTTCAATTTCCAGATAAAAGCGATTAATTTTTGATCGAAAAAATGAATTTTCAATAAAGTTGTTAAATTCTCAACCAATAACATGAATTTTGGACCAAGAAAATTAAAGATCTACAAAAAAAGACAAATTTCAAACAAAATACATGAATTTTCAACAAAATTATTTTTTTTTAAACTCAAAAAAACGAATTATCTACAAAAAGTTGATTATTTTCAGCGAAAAATATGAGTTTTCAATCAAAGAGTTAAACTTTCAACCAAATAGTTAAATTTTTAACCATAATGATAAAACCTTGTTGAAAAAAACAGTATTTTTTTTGACAAAGTAATTCAACTCTTAGTAAAATAATCGACTTTTAAGCGCAAGAAGATGTACAGTTCATATTTCAACCAAACAATTGCATTTTTGACCAAAAATGATACATTTTCAACCAAAACGATTAAATTGCTACCAAACAAGTTCGATTTTCAACAAAATTATTTAATTTTAAAGTCATAAAGAGTATCATCTACTAAAAAGCTGAATTTTTAACCCCAAATATGATTTTTCAACCAAAATTTTAATTGTCGACCAAATAGTTTAACTTTCTATCAAATTGTAGACTTTTAACGCTCAAAGATGCAATTTTAACAAAAAAGTAAAATTTTTAACAAAAAATTTAATTTGAAGGTAAATAGTTGAATTTTCAACTATAATTATGAATCCTTAATATGAAACAATTAATTTTTTTACTAAGTACTTCAACTGTAAGTGATTAATCGAATTTTCCACCCAAAAATTATGATTTTAATTTTTAACAATACAGTTGCATTTACCACAAAACAACTTTGCAGCCAAAAAATAATTGCAGTTTATATTTCAACCCAAAAAATTAATTTTTAACCAAAAAGTGTTAATTTTCCATAAAACAATGTATCTTCTACAAAGTAAGACGAATTTTAAACAAAATATATGATTTCTTAACCAAAAATGGTATAGATTAATTGTAAGTTTCAAACATGTATTTTCAACAACACATAAAACATATTTTCATCAGAATAGTTAAATTTTCAACGAAAGAGATGAACCTTCGAATAAAAAAATAAATAAACTTTAACAAAGTAGTTGATCTTTTGATACTTAATAAAAAAATTAAATTTTTCTTATTAAGGATTCATAATTATAATTGAAAATTCAACTATTTGCCTTCAAATCATGAGGATGAGAATTTAACAACTTTATTGAAAATTCATTTTTTGGATTAAAACATTTTTTTTTATCTGAAAATGTAACTATTGTAGGATTGATTAAAAATTAATCTTTTTTATCTGGAAATTGAACTATTCAATTTTTGGTTGAAACTTTATCCTGTACATTGCATTACTTAAAACACTAATTATTTCATAGAAAATAATTTAATTTGTCAAAAAGTAAACTTTTGGGTTGAAAATTGATATATTTTGTTAATTAGATTTTTTTCCTAAAATTAAAAAAGCTGCAAAATAAAAAAATGTCCTTAAAATCTTCCGGATTCTTTTCTTTTATTTTTAAAATGTTTTCAAATACTCACTTAAAATTTATTTGTCAAAATAAAAAATCATTTTCAATGTTCTTAGCAATGACAACATTTTTCGTTATTCTTTTTAAATACTGTACAATTCTCAAAAAGCTTTTTTTTTTAATCTGCAAAAGTCTAAATCGTGTTTCAAATTATTTGAAATAATTTCAAGTTTTAAATTAATTCTGAATCTTTTTTTAAATTAAAATTGTAGCGTTTAAACTTAAAATTTAGCTCATTACAAATTTAACAATTCAAGGCTTTCTGTTTCGAACCATTCTGTTCAAATTTGTATAGTTTTTAACTGTTGTTTGTAATGCATTTTTTTTAATGAACGGTCAAATATTGTTGATAATTAACGAAATTTTCTTTTTTTAGTTAAAAAATTTCCAATTGAATGGGTTAAAGATAAAAATTTTTTAGACTGAAATAATATTTGAAGTCCTAATCGAAAACAAATAAAATAATTTTCTAACAAATAATTGGTGTTTTAACTAATACAGTTTACAGGATAAAGTTTCACCAAAAATGGAATAGTTCAATTTCCAGATAAAAGCTGTGATAAAAAGTTGAATTGAACAAGGAAAAAAAAACGAATTTTCAACAAAATTGTTAAATTTTCAATGAAAAGGTGAAATTTTGACCGAGAAGATTAATTTTCTATAAAAAAAAGATTTTCAAACTGAACCAATATATATGAATAATTTTTAATCAATCCTATAATAGTTACATTTTCAGATAAAGATAAATAATTTTTAACGGAAAAAATTTATTTTCAATAAAGTTGTTGAATTGTCAGCCAA
>NC_046664.1:132169522-132171704 GCF_010883055.1 Belonocnema kinseyi | reverse complement strand
TATTTAAATCTTGATACGCATTTGAAAGAAATTAAAGAAATTATTTTGTTAAAAATGTAACTATTTTGTAAAAAAGTCCTCTTTTCTATCAAAAATTCAACTGCTTTGTTAAAATTTTTATTTCTTTTATTTGAAGGTACATCTCTTTCGTTGAAAATACATTTTTGAAACTGACAATTAATCTATACCATTTTTGGTTTAAAAATCATGTATTTTGTTAACAATACGTCTTTTTTTGTAGAAATTAAATTGCTTTATGGAAAATTTATACTTTTTGATTAAAAAATATATTTTTCGGTTGAATTATCAACTGTAAATATTTTTTGGTTGCAAAGTCGTTTTTTTGTAAATGCAACTATATTCTTAAAAATTAAAATTATAATTTTTGGGTGGAAAATTCGATTATTCACTTAAAGTTGAACTACTTAGTAAAAAAATTAAATTTTTCTTATTAAGGATTCATAATTATAGTTGAAAATTCAACTACATGCATTTAAATTAGGTTAAAAAAATAAAAGGTTAAAATTTATTAAAATTAAATTGACCTTTTTTGTAGAAATTTAATCTTTTTGGTTAAAAATGTATCATTTTTGGCCAAAAATGCAATTGTTTGGTTAAAATATGAACTGTACATCTTCTTGGGTTTAAAAGTCAATTATTTCACTAAAAGTTGAACTACTTTGTAAAAAAAGTCTTTTTTTTTAACAAGGTTTTATAATTGTAGTTGAAAATTTAACTATTTGCATTTAAATTAGGTTAAAAATTCAGCTTTTTGTAGATAATACTCTTTTTGACTTTAAAATTTTAAAATTTTTAAAAATTAAATTGACCTTTTTTAGTAGAAATTTAATCTTTTTGGTTAAAAATGTATCATTTTTGGCCAAAAATGCAATTGTTTGGTTAAAATATGAACTGTACATCTTCTTGGGTTTAAAAGTCAATTATTTCACTAAAAGTTGAACTACTTTGTAAAAAAAAGTCTTTTTTTTAACAAGGTTTTATAATTGTAGTTGAAAATTTAACTGTTTTTAACCCATTCAATTTGAAATTTTTAAGTTAAAAACAGAAAATTTTGTTAATTATCAGCAATATTTAACCGTTCATTTAAAACAATACATTACAAACAACTTTTAAAAACTACAAATTTGAACAGAATGGTTCGAAATAGAATACCTTGAATTGTTAAATTTGTAATGAGCTGAATATAAAGTTTAAACACTACAACTTTAATTTAAAAAAAGATTCAGAATTAATTTAAAACTTGAAATTATTTCAAATAATTTGAAACACGATTTAGATTTTTGCAGGTTTAAAAAAATAACAAAAATTCTTGTGATTGCTAAGAACATTGAAAATTATTTTTTATTTTTACAAATAAATTTTAAGTGAGTATTTGAAAACATTTTAAAAATTAAAAAAAAAGAATCCGGAAGATTTTAAGAAAATTTTTTTATTTTACAGTTTTTTTAATTTTAGGAAAAAATATAATTAACAAAATATATCAATTTTCAACCAAAAAGTTTACTTTTTAACAAAATAAATTAATTTTCTATCAAATAATTGGTGTTTTAACTAATACAATGCACAGGATAGAGTTTCAACCAAAAATTGAATAGTTCAATTTCCAGATCAAAACGATTAGTTTTTAATCAATCCTAGAATAGTTACATTTTCAGATAAAAAGAATAATATTTAATCGAAAAAATAAATTTTCAATAAAGTTGTTAAATTTTTAACCAATAAAAGGAATTTTCGACCAAGAAAATTAATGATAAACAAAAAAAGACAAATTTCAAACAAAATACATGAATTTTCAACGAAATTATTTATTTTAAAGTCAATAAAACGAATTATCTACAAAAAGTTGATTTTTTTCAGCGAAAAATATGAGTTTTCCATCAAAGAGTTAAACTTTCAACCAAATAGTTAAATTTTTAACCATAATTATAAAACCTTGTTGAAAATAACAGTATTTTTTTACAAATGAATTCAACTCTTAGTGAAATAATCGACTTTTAAGCCTAAGAATATGTATAGTTCATATTTCAACCAAACAATTGCATTTTTGACCAAAAATGACACATTTTCAACCAAAAAGATTAAATTTGTACCAAACAAGGTCAATCCAACAAAATATATGAACTTTCAACAAAATTATTTAATTTTAAAGTCAAAAAGAATA
>NC_046664.1:132168705-132169422 GCF_010883055.1 Belonocnema kinseyi | reverse complement strand
AATAATTTCTTTAATTTCTTTCAAATGCGTATCAAGATTTAAATAAGACTATTATAATATAACATAATTATAATCGTATAATTAAATATATATATATATATACAATAGTATTAATATTTATATAATTTATATTTTATACTTGAAGTAACGTAACCTCAAAATACACGCATTAAAGAGACGCGCGAAGTATTCAAATCACGAGAAACGCCAGCCCAGCATCGAAATCTGGAAATATTAAAATCCCAATCTCTTCATTTTATTTCGAAGCAAATAGAGATATAAATAGAACCGCCGAAGTGTTCCGACAGGCAATCGTGCACCTTCGAGTTTTCAAATTCAGAAGAGGAGAAATGGGTTGCGCGCGCAACCCAGGCATTTATATCGTCTCCTACCATATTCACACGGACATAGACGTGTCATAGCATTGGACCACGTCTCGTTTCAGATCTGGGATCACTGGTTTGAATTTGTCGCTCCCAGATGGGAGAGTGGTGGGGGCCGAAAAATCCCACGTTCTGAAGACACTGTGCCATTGCGGGTTGATGCAATGAGGGGGGAGGTCCGCCATCTTTTGATGCGCTGCTACAAACATTGTAGCGCCCACATATGTATATTTTCATGCAAAGTTTGTCGGCAAATATTGCTCTTGCGCATAATCAAGTGGCACATCGTAAGATGGCGGCTCTCCCCACTCATGGTATTCTCCCCCCCCCCCCC
>NC_046664.1:132161406-132168568 GCF_010883055.1 Belonocnema kinseyi | reverse complement strand
CTAGCCACGCGCAAGTAAAAAAAAACCGAACCAATAAGGACCCACCGCTTAATTTCTCCATCTTGGATAAGAAAGGCGGCAAACGTAAGGGATTTTAAAATGTAAAATGTAAGAAAAATTTTTTGTACTTTTCAGGTGTATAAATATTTGAATCCTTATAAAATTTATTATAATAATGTTGAAGATCGCTAAAGGAAAATACGGATCAACTATAATTTTAGGTTATGTATTTCATAATTTCTTTCTGCTGGCAAAAAATATAATGCAGTGCAGGTTGGACGCTGGACCGGGAAACCTAGAAAACCGGGAAATTACAGTGAATTTATTTTTCAACCGCGAATGTTACAAAATTTGTATAATAAAAATGTTGTCCAACTTTGATTTCAACCGTTTTTCTTAATTTCCTAAATTGTGATTTTTATAGATTATTATACCATTTAGTTTAGAATACTTAAATCGAGAATCTGTCACTTTAAAAATTTTCCAGTTAAATTTTCTGATTTTTCAGCATACATTTTGATTGAAGAATTTTAAAATGTAGTTTTAGAGGTTGAAAAAATAAAAAATTACAAGTTTTTAAAATCGAAGATTTTTTTATAAAGAACTAGGTGGCCGTCGGACTGGGAAACCGAGAATTTTACGAATTTTCAGAAGAAAAATCTGCCCAAGCTATATTTTAACAGTTTTAAAAATAATTAAAGTGCAGTTTTGAGGATTTGAACAATTAAAAATTAAAAGTATTTGAAGCTGAAAATGTTGATAAAAAACAGTTTTATTTTATCAACTGTAAATATTAAATAAATAAATAATTTAAAAAATGGATCTGTACTCATGATTTATCAATAATATATTTTTCATTCACAGTTTCAGGTATTCCTTTATATATTTGTTATATTAAATTTAATGAATAAATTTATTAATATATTACTTCTATTAATGTTTTCAGTCATTAAAAAATGTAAACGTGCGTTTGACTATTTTCCACTTAAAAATAAATCCATAATAATATGGTCATAATTAAATGTTTTTATTAAATTAAAAATATTGTGAGTCTAAATTATTTAATTTTTAAACCATTTAATTTGAAATTTCTTAATGTAGAAAAAGAATAAGTATTTAATATTTAGCAATATTTCACTGTTCATTTGAGACGAATAAATTTAAACCAAATATTGAAAAGAAAACAATTTGAAACTGAATGGTTTTACATAGAAAGCTTTGAATCTTTCGATTTTCAAAGAACTTTTGATTTTTTAGCATTACAATTTTAATTGTTCTATTTAACAAGTGTTTAATTTATGAGTGAAATTGTTAAATTTTGACGCAGAAATAACAATTGAACACTTATTATTTGTGCATAAAATTTTAGTAATTTTAAGAAATATGTCGAAGTTTTGAAAAGATTCAAAATTGATGATAAGCTTGGTATTATTTCAAGTAATTTAAACGAAGTGTCTTAATTCATTTTCCTATAACAGTTCGCCGTACAGTCTTACGCGTCAATCTTAAACTGCGCGGTCAAACTAACAAAATGGTGGAATTAAGCGGTTGCGTTACTTGAACGAAACAGGGCCCTCAAGTGGCTAGACCATGTATTTGTTAGATCATGGGCAGCACCATAGGCCGCCCGACCTTGCTGACATCTTGTATCGAGTTCGGTTGGCTTTTGTTGTTATCAACCTTCTATTAGAATTAGATGGCTCTACTGTAGAGGCAGAAGTGGGGGTAATATTTTCCATCCCCTTGGCACTCTAGACAAAAATATTATAACATAGATGCGGCAAGTGGCGACAGAGTGGGGAGAAAATATATATAGCTACTACTTTCGTCGGGTGCGTAGCTGCTGCCCTCTTCGTACTACCTTGCTCCTTTTTTCTCCGCAGGTAAAATCATTGCTCTAAGGGTAGGATGTTAAATCTATATTAACCGTTGCTCCTCGCAGCAAATCCCTGTCTTAGCAAAGATTTCTCTAAACACCGATAAAGTAGAAGCAGGGATTCTGATATGATTTACAAAATAAAAAATTACTATAAAATTATAATACTTTTGCAATTCTAATCTTTATTTTATTTGTGAAATTAGTAACAATATTAAAGGTTCTCCACATAAATTAATTGTAATGCTAATTTTTGCAATTAAGTAAATATTTATTTTTTGAATTGGTATTACACAAATCCGGTCTATTAAGTTTAAATAATATAAATGTTTATTTAAAATGGATAAAGAAACATGCATTACATTTTCAATTCCTTGCGGCAACTATTTATTGAATGATTTGATACAATCTAATCAATATTGATCCTAGACATGAAGTAAACTGCACTAATCGATTCTATATACAAAATAACTCCATAAATTTGTACTAAATTTTTACTATTATTCGAAACTTTTTCTTTTCTCTACAAATGTATATCTTGTAAGGTTGCAGTATTTAAATAAAGATTCTGGTATTATTTCGCAAGGATAAAAATCAAATAATTTCAGAATTTATTAAATTGATCTCTTACCCGTGTAGAAATAGCCCGGTTTGACCCGACCAGAAGGTTTCTGGCCAGAATCTGACCGGGTCAAACTGGGATACTATTTTGTTAATTGCCCGGTCGGGATCTGACCTAGTTCCCACCGGGACCCAGTCGGACCAAAAATGGTGCATAATAGAAGTATCATAACCTTAAAAACATCTTAAGAAATATCAACAAACAACTGCCATAAGTGGGTCGTTTGTAAATATCTGACAGGCGAAAGATATTTTTTTTTGTGTTTCAGGTGTTTTTTTTATCAATTATGAAAGAAAAATTAAACTAATTTTAATGACATGGTTTCCCACTTTTGGTTCTCTGTAAGAAATAACTTTTTCCGAACGAGGTTTTGAATTACGTTATAATGCTTGCACGTAATAACGATTCGGCGACTTCTGGACTCTTTAATGCTAAAAACGCAGTAAAACGTCGGTGGACGCCAGGTTATCCGTTAAGAAATTTGTTAAATTTCACAAAATTGTATCCAATTTTCTGGAGCAAGCGGATTATTTATAAAGTTAAGTGAATTATTTTGTTAATAAGTAAGCATTATTAATATTCTTCAACGTTAATGTTAAATCAATTTTCTAATCCGGTTTCATAGGTTAGGATGTCACGTGAAACCCCTGAAATTTATTTTATCTCTTCTAAAAAAACCTATGCAAACTAAATTTAGCTTAAGGTAAATGTGTTATGCAATTTCACATTAATTGCTTACAATGCAATTTCTTACAGAAACTTAAGGATCACCCTCCGAAAAGAATCTTTGAGTATATACTAAAAATTCTTTAGATCAAAGAAGCTCAGAGAAATTTTCCGCAGGCACTCAGGTAGATATGTTTTAAGGTCCAGGTAGTTCGTTCAACTGTTCTAAAGGCTTTAAAATGTCCTTTCCGTAATTTAAATAGCAATACGATCATAAATAACAAGCAGAGAGTCTGAAATTGAAATAAGTCTTTGATCATAAATAACAACCAGAGAGGCTATATCAATAGAGTAGCCGACACTCAAGGGTCCTTTGTTAAGCTTCCGGATTAAAATTTAGAAGTAGATTTTTCTAATTTCATAGTTAACAGCCTAAAACATAATAATTCGGAATCTACGGGTTTCGATGGGTTTCAGATATCTAACTTTTTCTTTAAATGCTGAAAATTGGAATTAATATAACGTTTCTCGTAAATGGAATGAGATACGCCAAAAAATACAACATTTTTTAATTCAACTAGAAAATTGTATATTAGTATATAAGTTATAAGTATAAATAAGTATAATGAGAAAATTCATCAGTTAAAAAAAAAGTGTTAATAATTTGAAGAGAAATTTAAAAAGGGAGAGCGGATTAGCCATGACCAACTACTGTAAATAACTCCGCCCGGTACGTGACGAATACAAAAGGAACATTATATTACCGTCGCACCACTCTTAAAAGGACCACTAAAAGGATCTTGAAAAGGACCCAAATCTCTCAAACTATCTCCGAGAATATTTTGTTTCAAATCGACTCTGTTTATAGACTCAAATGGGCCAGGCTATTTCGCTAAAGAAAACTCAGAGATTTCTTTCGGTAAGGCATAACCTATATTTTAGTACTTACATTGAATCAATGTTTGTAGTTAATATATTTATTATTATGAATGAAGTTCTTAAATTGAAATTTCAACATCTTTTTACAGGTGGAAATAGGTGCTGACAAAGATTCTTATCTCTACCAGTTGGTAGAATATGTTTGCTGTGGTAAAAAGGCTCCAGTAAAATGAGATCGAGGAGCCCAGTCAAAAACCGGTCGGATTCCGACCGGTTTACCCTATTTGTATCCGGGATTCGACCAGCGCAGCGTGAAGAAACCAACCAGAATCCGACCGGGTAGCCTGACCAGATTCCGGATACAAGCAGGGCAACCCTGCCGGTATCCGGCGCGAACCCGGTCATAATTTCTACACGGGTAAATGTGAAACGTTTGCAAATTTAAAATAAATCGAATTTAACCGATAAAGATTATATAATTTCGAATTAAAAGCCTTTAATGATAAATTATTTTTAATTAAAACCATGAAATTTTGAACATTTTATTTTAAATTAGAATTCAGAATTTTTGCATAGAAAACGTTCTAATAGAAATAATTGTAAGATAAAATTTTTGTTTAAAAACCTAGAACTTGTAATTAAAATTACAATTTTAATGCAAAAAATAAGTCTTCACTAATTAAAATATGGAATAATTTTTAAATCCTCATCATTTAGGTTTGCGAAAGTATTATAATAGGACAAAATGTTACAAATGCAAATTTTTGGCAAAACCACAGGAGACACGGAAAAAAGTTGTATGGATGAATGACAGATTTTGAAAAGTCCTCAGAACTTTTGTTGAACAATTTTTTGATAGAATTTGTCAGTTTCTTTTCATAAAACTAAAATACTATTTTAAATCATTCAAATTTTGAACCCAACAACGCAAGATACGAGATAAAGTCTAAATGGGCAATTACAGCTTTTAAAAATTCGCACAAAATTTTCTTAAAATATTTGTGACAGGACTTGTAATTTTTGTTTTATTTATCAAAATAATACGTAATCTATCGAAAATTCAAATTTTGAGCCAAGTGACGTGAAATACAGGGAAAATTTTTGGAAGAAATTTCAGCTTTTAAACATTCCTACAAAATTGCGTTAAACCATTTTTCGATAGAAGTCGTCGTTTTTAATTTATTTGTCGAAATAAACATGCATATGCAAACATATGAAATGCCAATTTTACGCCAAAAGACGCGAAATGCGTTAAAAGTCTAAAAAAAATATTGTACATTTTAATATTGTGATGTTATATCAGAAAAAATATATATATTTACAAATGTCTGTCGAAAATCGTGCTCGAAGCATAAGCGTCACGATTAGAATCTACCTCAAAGCCTACAGAGCTTTGAGCAATGTAATTTTCCATTATACTTAATTAGGTAGAAAATTCAGACTGACGATGCATAAAAACTGGAATCTGAAAGAGATTTTTCCGCTAAAGTTTACATTAAGCATTCCGAATGCAAAGAGTAAGTATTCGAGCGTGAAGTGCGGGGTAACCCATTGGTGACAGTAGTTCGCCATAGACGCGTTATCGGCTGCGTTCGGTGTCGAATGTAATACTCTGTCTCTTTCTTTCACAGTAAAACGCGCAGATAGAAAGAGACGGAGTAATGCGTTACGCGTCGATGTAGAACCGGTGTGAGTGCGAAGTTCGCACTCAGATCTCGTAGTTCGCACAGCGAACTAAGAGCTGTCGGCGTGCTTTTTTTAAAGGAAGAAGCATTTATTTAGAAGCATTTAAGGAAGAAGCATTAAACGTTGAGATAAAGTAATTAGAATTCAGAAACACATTTTCAGTGTTCACTTTTTCTCCCTGCCATTAAAAAAATACAATCGCAAAAAAAAAGAAAAAGTAAAAAGTAATTCAAGTAAAAATGCAGAGGGTTCTCTCGGCATGTAAGAAAATGGAGATTGGCAAGGATTTCGTGAAAACTCAATCATTTCTTATATGTAACCCCTACCGATCTTCATTTGTTTGCATTCCGAGACTACATCCATTATTTTTAACTGGACCACTTTTTACCCTTTGTTTTTTTCTGTGATGGTGGATTAATTTATTATCAGGTCAATTACACCTAACACAAATTTTGTTCAAATTATAATAATCAGCTCGTTTCCATGCCACCCAGGAGGTATAAATTTGTTGCATTCTCAAGCAAATAGTTGAATTGTTAAAAAAAATATATGAAATTTATTTTTTTATCGCTCGCTATTTTGAGCGCGCCTTACACGTGCGACTGTTGGTTCTCGCGCTACGCGCTCGATAATATATTTAACTCGCGCTCCGCGCTCTGTCTTTGCTTTGCCATCCACATTTGTGCACAAATCACAATGCGAAATTTTCTACATTCTATGTTAAAAAGTATTATATCAAATGTCTATTACAATTTGTTGTGTTTGTTTACATTGGTTTGGTACTGCTTATTCTGATATTGCAAAATACTGTTCACATCTTATTTTTCCTGTTCCTAATAGGGCCCTGCTGTGGTTGTTTAATCATTTTCCCTTTTTTGAGTGACGCTGAACACTTTTTTTTTTAATTTGTCATTAAAGAAGGTTGTCAAAGTACCTACGGCCTTGACGATTACATTTTCATTGCGATAATCGCGCTTCGCGCTTAACAGTTACGCTATACAGGCATTAATTTTTTTAAATTTTGGGCTAATCAAAAAATTCAGCTATAATAGTTTTGAAATATATTTGATATCTAGTGAAAATTTTGAATGAGATTTTTGGATCTATGCAAAAAATAATTTTTTCTATTTTTTGAAAATATTCAAATTTTTGAAAAGTATATAACTTTTCTAATTTTCATCAAAATAAAATTTTTTATTTAGATAATTTGCAAGTCTTTCACCCATCTATAAGAAACTTCGACAACAAATTTTATAATTTCAAAAAAAAAATAATTGCAAAATTTTGGAAATGCTCTCAATTTTTTAATTTTGGTTCGAAATATCTGATTCACGAACTTAGGCTTCATTTTGGGAACCTTCAGAAGTGTATCAACCTCCGACTCGATTCGTCAAATCCTTCAAAAGTTAGCGTTACTACAACATCCAGATAAC
>NC_046664.1:132159582-132161306 GCF_010883055.1 Belonocnema kinseyi | reverse complement strand
CGAACTTAGGCTTCATTTTGGGAACCTTCAGAAGTGTATCAACCTCCGACTCGATTCGTCAAATCCTTCAAAAGTTAGCGTTACTACAACATCCAGATAACCATACGTACAGGCATACTTACAGACAGACAGGCACCGATGAAATTTTATGATTTTCGGATTCTGTGAGTGCTGAAATGTAAAGATCCGTTAAAAACCAGAGATCAAAAATTTGGACGATTACATTACATTCTCAAGAATGAGAATGTAAAAAATTCCAGTTAACTCAGTAACATCAAAAATTGAATTTTTGTAACAGAAAATAAGTTTCTACGAAAAAAATTAAATTTTCAATCCAAAAAGACGAATTTTTTTAGCCAAAAAGGATGTATTTTTAACAAAATAGTTAGATTCTCTACCAAACAGTTGCATTTTTCTTCAAAAAAGATCAAGTTTGTACTAAAACAGATGAATTTGAAATAAAAAACTAATTTTTTTGATAAGTCAAACATTCATCCAGAAAATGTTTCAATTAAAATATAAATTTTAAACAAAAAGTAAATTTTCTAAGAAATAGTTAAGTTTTCAACAGTTGCATTTTTATCAAAAAAAGATTTATATTCTGCTAAAGCAGGTAAACTTTAAAATAAAAAAGACAAACTTTCAAAAAAATAGTTGAATTTTCAACCGAAAAGTTAAAAAAAAATGCACTTATCTATTAATTAAAATAAATTCTAAGATTCTCATAAATTCTCAGAGAATTTATTTCTCGGTTATATTCTTGGTAATATTCTCATTCTCGTTACCGTTCTCAAAGTAATATTAGGTAATATTAGGTTAAGTTCGTTAGCCAGCCATTTTAGATAAAAATTCAAAAAGTGATCGTTTTTTGAAAATATTTGAGACCACTTTTTTCAAAATTCAAAAATGTTCTGTGCGGATATTCATAGTATTCAAACAGACGAACAATTTATCCTAATGACTTTTTTCTATAAAACCAAAATTTACTAGATTTACAGCAAAAAAAAATTGTTATCAACAAATTATTTGTGGAAAAATTTTTTCTATGATTTTCCATAAAAACACGTTTTTTCAGGGTATGTTGCAAGAAATTGGAATCGCAACAATATTATGTAAAAAATGTCTCTTCTGATTATGATTGTTTATATTGTAAACAAATTTAATGTGCAAATGCAGTAATCAGGCATTTTTCGACAGAAATATTTGTTTTTTTCATTTCAATTTGTTTCAATTTGGAAATTTATGACAATTTTAGCAAAAATAATAATTTGTTGATTAATCTTATGACTTTTTAAACAAATTTAATAAAAAAATGCATTATTTGGGCGTTTGTCGACAGAAAAATTCGGTTTTTTAATGGGAGTCATTTCAGTTGGAAACTTCATGCCAATTTAAGCAAAATTCATCATTTGTTGATCAATTTTATAATTTTTTTAAAACAACTTTAAGAAACAAATGCATTTTCGGGGCACCTGTCGACGGAACAATTCTTTTTATTTTCGATATCAGACTTTTAATTGGGATATGCATAATAAATTCGGCAACATTCATTATGAGTTAAAACATTTGAGGATTAAAAAAAAAAAATTAACAAACAAATGCATTATTTGGGCATCTGTGGGCGGAAAATTTCGTATTTTTCGATTTCAGTCTTTTTAATTGGGAAGGTCATAATGATTTCAGCGAAATTCATTATTGACTAATAAATTTTATATTAAAAAAAA
>NC_046664.1:132149177-132159482 GCF_010883055.1 Belonocnema kinseyi | reverse complement strand
GGAAAATTTCGTATTTTTCGATTTCAGTCTTTTTAATTGGGAAGGTCATAATGATTTCAGCGAAATTCATTATTGACTAATAAATTTTATATTAAAAAAAAAATTAATTAACAAATGCATTATTCTTTCCAGCATTTTGAGTCTTTTGAAACAAAATTTCTATTTTCTATTTTTCTACGGTATTTTCGTAAAATTAAACTAAATTAACAAGGCCAACCAAAAAATTTCAAGATTAAATTTTTTAGACCTTTTAAAAGTTATGATTCCTTTTTGAAATTTTTTACTGTATTTCACTCGTTTGGATAAAAATTTAAATTTTCAAATTTTCCAAAGTATTTTCGTGAAATTACACTAAATTGTGTTAGATTTCAGAATAGGGGCGTCACCCGTCACCTCTATTTTGGCAGGAAAAACAATTTTGTTTGGCAACAAACTATTAGAATCTTTAATTAAACGATAAATAAATTGATTTGATGAGGCAAACATTTAAAATTATTGTTACTTTTGTTACTATGACGTCTCAAATATGGGTCTGTCACGATATATCGTAATGATCATATTTAAGGAGTAGTTGGAAATGAGTATTGATTTTACCAACATTATTCTTCTTACTAATCATAGGCATGCCTTCCCGCCCCCCTGAAACAGTAAAAAAGGTAGAGTTTTGATAAAATTATTTTTGTGACCTGTCAAAGGGTTGTTTCTGGACGTTTGGTTGTTTAAAAGCACCTAAACGGTGAGTTAAATATTATCATTCTGATATCGTGGCATACCCATATTTAAGATATCGTAGTAACAAAGGTAACAATAATTTTAAACTTCTGTCTGGTAAATCACTTTATTTATCGTTCAATTGAAGGCTGTAACAGTTCTTTGCAGAAAAATATTGCTCTGCCAGCCAAAAAACAGTTGACGCCTCTATTCTGCAATTGCACCCTAAATTGTCAAGTCAAAAAAAAAAAAATGGTTAAAATAACATTATTATTTAGAACTTTTCAAAAGTTGCAATTGCTTTTTGAGATTTCTTCTCGTATTTTGAAACGTTTGGATTGAAATGTGAAATTTCTATTTGTCCACTGTGTTTTCGTAAGCTTAAACTTAATTGTCAAGTCCTAAACAAAATTGTTAGAATAAAATTATTTAGGACTTTTCAAAAGTTATAATTCCTTCTTGAGATTATTCCACGTATTTTGAATCGTGTGGATCCAATATTCAAGTTTTCTATTTTTTCAGTGTATTTGCGTAAAATGAAACTACATTGTCAAGCCCTACCAAAAAATAGAAAAAATACATTTTTTTAGGACTTCCCAAACATTATAATTTCGTTTTAGAGAATTTTTTCTTGTATTTACAATCGTTCAGATCGAAATTCTAATTTTTTATTTTTCCTCTGTATTTTCGTAAACTTTAACTAAATTGTCAGGTCCAATACAAAATTTAAAAAATAGAATTATTTAGGTCTTTTTAAAAATTGTAGTTCTGTTTTTGAGATTTTTCATGCATATTGAATCACTTGGATCGAAATTTTAATTTTTTATTTTCCACGGTATTCTTTGTAAAATCTAACTAAATATTCAAGTCCTATAAAAAAATGGTTAAAATGATTTTCGTAAAATTAATTAAAATTTTTAAGTCTAATAAAAATCAATAAAAAATTCTGTCATTCCAAAATTTATCCTGTAAAATCGTTCCATATTTCCGAAAGTCTAGAAAATCCAAACTAAAATATTTCAAAGGTTTGAAATCCCTTCAAATTATTGAAATTATTTAATAGTTTCTTGGAATCTATTATAATTCCTGAAAATATCTTCAATTAAAAGGTCTTGAAAATGCCTGATGTGTTTTAAATATAGCATATCATTCTTTAAATGCCTTTAAATTATTAAAATCTATTGAAAATTTCTTCGAATCTTTAAAAATACCTAGAAATATTTTAAACAATTCAAGATAATGCAGAAATAGGTATAGACTTGAATTGAAATATTTATTGAAAAAAAGTGTCTACTTTGATATTTTTATTTTAAAAAGTGACTAAAGAAGTGATTTGAAAGAAAAAAGTTACCAGCAGTGACTGTGTGGCAGCCCTGATTATTTTAACAGTTTCTTTTTACAGAAATTCCCGGATTTTGCGTTTTTTTCTAAATGCGTGCCTGTAGGAAGCTTTCATCTTATTAAAAAAATTTTAAATATAGGGTACAATAGGGCTACAGGGGACCGGTCTGTGAGGCGTACCTATATAAAATCAATCGATTTCCATTGCCGAAATTTTTTTATATGGATAATATTTTATATGCTACCTTTATTTAAATCTATTTCTGATGGGACCTAAAAATTTATATTCAGCCCTGCGCCCCGGGCCTCCGACTGTACTTTCCGACACTGCTAAGAAACGAAATAATAAAGCCAAATTTGTCTTTAACGGGCATCAGGATTCAACGACGATCTCTCTCTTTTTATCATCACTTGTCTCCTTTCAAATGGAAGAGTTATTTTGGCAACAGATAGACGAACTCTACCGGAAATCTAGACGATTTTTAGATCAAATCGCTATAACTAGAATTGACCCCTTGCTAGATTATACTAGACTATTCCTAGACTCAAAATTGTCGTTCTCGTTCCCTTTTTTATGGGGTCAGCAGTAAAGCTGTAAAGTCTTCTTAAGCCGACCCTATCTAGGGAACGTCAATCTAGGGAACGTCAAGTGGGCATCTAGAAAGCAACTAGTGCGCAAGTAGGGAACGTCCAGATGGGATCTAGGAGGCGTCTAGTGGGCATCAAGAAAGCGTCTAGTGCGCATCTAGGTATCGTATAGTGTGAATTTGGGAACGTCTAGTGCGCATCTAGGCAACGGCTAGGTCAGTCTAATAATTATACGCATAGAAAATAATGTATCAACAATCAATATGTATTTTAAATTAAATACATTTTATTTATTTACATATATGTATTACAAAAAGATATTTTTTCATCAATTAAAACATAAATTAAAATATAATTTTTAATAAACATATTAAGGGAGCGTTCACATATTACGTAACATTATATTCTGCCCCCCCTCCCATGTAACAGAACGTAACATTTTTTTTACTCCTACTCCCATCGCTATTAAAAAACAAATTTTTTTATTATATTTTCAAAAATACTAGACATTTTCTAGATAAAAGAACATTTTGTTAAGATGAAGTATACAAATATTGAAGTTACCTGGTGTAAATAATAATTAAAATTCACTAGTTCACTTTTTTGTAGGGGCTGCCGACTAGAAAATGATATTATTAATAATATAACATAAAAATTCAAAATAAGTATTTATTTTTTTTAAATGTTTTCCAACACTGAAGTTTAAGTTGAAATTCATTTCTGAGAATTCAGAACAAGAAACTAAGTTCAGAAGCATCAAAAAAGATTGTATAAGGTGTGAAAGAAAATTTTTTAATTGATAAGATTATATAAAATATTGTCAAAATTCGAGTCTTTTTCAAAGAAGATTTGGACTGTTAGAAATTTGAAGAAAAACAAGAAATATTAAATCAATTTTCGGACATTTTTGCAAGGTTTTTACTATTTTTAATCTATTTAAAACGTCTTATATACTTGAAAACATTTTTAACTGACTTGAATTTTTCTTTAAATGTTCGCAAGTCGTTCAAAATGTAAAAAATTGCTTATATTCTTCTAGATCTTCCCAGGAATTGTTTAAAAAAATTTATTAGGTTCTTGACACCTTTCGACATTATTTTAAAGCATTTAAGGTTTATTTTTGAAATCTGTGAAAATCTGAATGTAAAAACAAATTTCAAGTTTTGAACTCTTTTTGAATCTCCTGAATTCTAATAAGTTTTTCTCAAATATACTCCATTTTTTATTTTTTAATCTTACCAAATTAAAGCATTTTACTTTAAAATCTTCTACACTCTTTTTCGAATTTTAAAGGAAATCGTTTGATATGCTTAAAACCCTTTTTTAATTTTCGCTTAAAGTACACATATCAAAATAAAAAATCATTTAAAATAAAATTCTTTTTTTAATCCTTTCAAACCTTCTAGAACTAATTTTCTTGTTCAGAATTCTCAGAAATGACTTTCAACTCATACTTCCGTGTTAAAAAACATTTTAACAAATAAATACTTATTTTGAATTTTTATGTTATATTATTAATAATATCATTTTCTAGTCGTCATGGCATTGAAAAAAAGTAAACCAGTGAATTTTAATTATTATTTAAATCAGCTAATTTCAATATTTGTATACTTCATCTTAAAAAAACTTTTTTTTATTTAGAAAATTGTTTCTGATCTCTCTAATTGAACAAAATCTATGATCCAATGCAATATAATATTTGGATGTTGATGGGAAATTGGGGTTACGGTCACAAACAATTTATATCAATTTGTCATTGAATTAGGCGTTTCGGCCTCAATTATGGACCCTTAGCAGTGATTTATTTTTGAAATATTCCAATTTCACCATCAACATCCAAATCTTGTTTTAAATATTAGACGATACAACTCCTTTCTTAAACATTACAAAACAATATATTATAGCGTATCATAATTTCAAAAAAAGAACATTTCCAACACATTAATTCCAAGGTTGTAAAACAGGCGTACATTCATTCATTAATTTACTTCCGCTTCCAACATACACCGGACTAGTGTATGTTGATGTGTTGATGTGGTGTAGGATGTCGTTGCATACATCGCGTCGTGTATTGATGTATCCGTCGATGTGTGCGATCGGAAGTTTTCCAACGACGCTGCTGAAGGCGACGTGGTCCTCTCGCATGTTTCTGTAGAGGGTGTCCCTTTTTGCACCGCCAGTAGGCAACCAGTTTTTAAATTGACATAGTGGTTCATTTTATTTAGCTGTTGGCAGACCATATCCCTACCGTAGCCTAGATCCTGGCTCATCCACCTTTCGAACTCACCTAAAAACTAATACACGGAGAGACTTTTGATATCAATATTTGATTCATTCTATATGCATAATTAAAATAAAATTTAAGAATTTAGGGATAATCGGGGTACTGCTATAAAGATTCCTACTATGATAAGAGATGATGATATTTCTTTATGTATTATTATAAACTTGAGCGAGAAAAAATTAGTATTCACGTTTAGAAAAAGTCTTATTTACTGTATGAAAATAGTGAGTTTGAAGAAGTGATAATGGTCAATAATAAGTTTTGTGAAACTTTTAGTCAAAAGTCAGAATTTTAAGTAACGTCAGTTGTAAGAAATGTAAGAAATTTTAGTATTCTTAAATAAGAATGTATATTGAAATGAGTACAACTAGTGATATCTGCAACAGGGATTTGCGAGAATTCTAAAAGACTATACTAAAAACGCCCGAAGGTTTCCGAGCTATTCCGTCTATAGTCGAACTCGCGACAATCACACCATCTGACACCATCTCTTTAATCATGCGTGCGTTTGTAGTAAAAAAATGTTCGTAACTATGAAATTTAAATTAAAGTTAAAACTAATTTTAATTTGGAATTTTTTTATTTAAACTCTCAATAATTGACACATATAAAATAGAAGCTTTTAACACTTTTCAATTAAGTGCAATTAAACTGCAAAACCTAAACCTTCACACTTTGATCAATTGAATTGTACAAAGATCTCTGGTTAAAAAGTATGAATCCGTTCTATCGTTTTAAATTCTCTAAATTAACACTTATCCTCAACTTCAACTCGCATTAATACAAGTGTGAAGAAATGAAACATGTCCATCTACCAATAAAAACATTATAAAAAAAAGTTTCCTTGGAAAATATAGATTGCAATGAATTTAGATCAATTAAAATATATAAGTTAAGGCTGATTCACATAGTCTTATTGATAAATCCATTTAGTCAGTTGGTTATAAAGAATAAAACATCTAATTTGCATTTTTAATCGAAAATAAATTAATATCTATTAAATGAATTGCAAAACGAAAAAAAATCGATCGACCCTAATGTCAATCAAAAAATCGTTTTCACTGTTATGATAGAGTTGGGTCAATTAAAAAACGATATCTTCCAAAAAATAGCAAAGATATCATTCAACTATATGCAAAAATGAGTGCATCTTCCTATTAAAAAAACTTTAAAAAACGAATTTCCTTCCTTCCATTTCTTTAACAACCGTAGCAATAAAAAATCCCTCTTTTAAATTCAGAAAAGAATCGAAAATCAACACTTCCTCTCCTCGAACTCAATAAAAATATATATATTTTTATTATCTTCTTCTAATTAAAAAAAAATGAAAATAAAAAATTCTTTCTTCAAATACAATAGATATCTTAAAAATAAAAAATGGCCTCTTCCAATTAAAGAAAAAACTGTATCTCTTTCAACTCAATAAAAACTTCGCAATTATAAAATGTACTACCAATTTAACAAAAATTAGAAGTTTATCATTTCAAGGTTGATAAAAATGTTAAAAATACAATACTTCACATTTTTCCACACAATAAAAATGTGAACCTAAAAAAGTTCCTGTCGCAATTGTAAAGAAATTAAATACCAAAATTAATTTGATTTTTCTCAATTTTGGTCCTTTCAAATTAATAATCTTCAATTGTTACTTAACTTTGCAATAACAATTGTGAAGTTAAAAGTTTAAATGTCTTACTCTGAAATTTTTACCATTCAAGGCTTTCTGTTTCAAACGATTCAGTTTTAAACTGCTTACTTTTGAATATTTGATGTATAATTGCTCAATCAGATATTTTTTTAAGGGCATATGATACTTAGAAAATTGTCTATTTTACCAGTTTTAGGTTTCCCCGGCTTTTTTTTTCTAGAATAATAAATATTTTTTCTTTAAAATTTGGGAAATGATAGCAAACATGCTAACGGACGTCCCCACACCCTTTTTTAGTGTTTTTTTTTTATCAAAAAATGTTTGATATTGCTAACAACGTGCGTGTATATTTCGAGGTTATGTGTGTTACAATTCACCCGAGCGTTACTTCCAAACTACACAATATTTTTGGCCGAAAACTTTGGACTTACAAATAAACATAGTAACTAATTTCCCGGAACTAACCTTGTTTGCAGGCAATCAAAAAAGTTTATTTCATAAATAATTTCCAGATTATCGGAAAGGCAGAGATGAAAAACGATGTAACCTCAAAATAATACATATGCATAAAATTTTGATTTAGCACAATAAATTTTTTGTTATTATACCCCTTTAAAATGAATCCGGGGACGTCCGTTATGATATTTTATAGCATCTCCGAATTCAGTTTTAAAAAATTTTCATTTTCGTGGAACAAAAGCCGGGGAAACTGTAAGTATCACATGCCTTTAATTAAAATTTTTCGAACTAAATGGGTTAAAAATTTAATATTATCGACTGAAACAATATTTAAAAAGGATTTTAAATCAAATAAAATCGTTTAATTAATGAAGGTATTATATTTACGTTATTTTTATACTAAATTTTTTTTATAAAGTTCGAATCAACACATTTCAATTTGCTTAATAATTGGGGCTTTCGTGTTGAAAAAGTTGAATTTTTAACGTCAAAGTCTGTAAATTGTGTAATTGAAAACCGATTTAGAATCATATTGTAAAATAATTTTTGTACAATTTTTAAAACTCAAAATACAGTTTAGTTTTAAAAACTATTAATTAATTTTTATTATTTTTATTTTCAAATCCTTTAAATTAAAAATGTACGTTTAAAAATGACGACATAAAATCGAAAAATTATCAAGTAAAAGATTTTTGAATTAGCGTTGTGAAGTAAATAATGTAGGAATAAAAACATATAAAATAAAAATTTGTGAAATTCCTTGTAAATAAATAAATTCACTATCATCCTCATTTCTCGGCTTTTTCGGTTAAAAAAATTTCTGGACATTTCCCGGTTTTCCGTCCAGCGGCTACCCCACAAATGATAAGTTAACAAAGCTTCAAATATAGATTATTAAGAAAATAAAATTGAGTAAATGATAATTCTACATCTGCTCTAAGAGTAAGTAAAATATTGAAAACTTAAAATTGTGTTGAAAATTCAGAATATGGAGGTTCACGTTGCCAATATTTATTATTTTATTTTAATTATTCTAAATAATAAATAATTATTTTTTTATCTTAATTTCGAAGAGAAATGTTCATAATTGCTGTCTGATATAATTGTACATTTTTCAGGAGGTTCGAACAGAATTTCTTCCTTAATATATTTTACTGAAAATATGAATATGTTAAATATGCTACAAATTTTAAGCAATTATTAAAAAAGTAAAAAGAAATTTATAACAAAAAATGAGTAATCTCATTTTTCTCGTAGACTCAAGTATGTTAGAGTTCAATATATTAAAGGAATTTTTTGTTAAGAGTTGGATTTTTTTAGTTGTAATTATAACTTTCCTAAAAGTTTGTACTATTAGGGAATTTGTTGTCCTTCTACAAAGTTACTTTCATAAATTAAGTAACATTATTTGATTTTATCTATAACAATTTTATTGTTCCTACACAGTCATATATTTACAAGGACTGAGAAAAAGATTATTCATAATTAATTCGCGTAATTGTTCCACTCATATTATAGCTGTCTAGAAAATATCCTTATTTTTTTCTTCTAAAATGGCTCGATGCTTAAAAATTGTTCCTTTTCATGTAAGATGTCCACTGTATATTGGCAGAATTAAAAAAAAAGTTTAGGTATCTCTTAACCCCATGATTTGCAAACAATTGCTTATGTTATTTTAATTTCCGCTGTTAATGGTTCTTTTACATTAGAATAGAAAAAGGATAAAATGCATATGTACTCAAGTAAAATTATAAATTAATATTTGAAATTAAAATAGCAATTTTTTGCAAAAATTGACTTGAGAGATACCTAGATATTTTTATTATAAATAATTACAATATTCAGGAGACATTTTGACCCAAGATGGAGAAATTTGTAGGGCAGACATTTTAGAAAAAATCTTTTTTTGGACCACGCTTCATTTATTCCTATTTTTCACCACTTTTAATAAACTAAGTTAACTACCATTTAACCATTTACAAATAGATCACGGAAGTTTTTTTAAGTGTTATTATTTTACACTTTTTAAGGGATGTTGGGTCAGAACTGCTTTAAAGAATGTGATATTTAATACTTGAGTGGCTCATTATTCAGGAAAATTATACCTTGGGAAAATCTATAGATACCTGGCAACATCCTAGAATTGTCAGGGAATTTTTTTACAGAATTTGAGTAGAGGCCCTGAGATAATTATAAACATAATATTTTTTAATATTTGTATTGATATCTTTCAACATATTAAATATGTAAAGAAAATACCGATTATTAGTATAAATTACCGCGATTTTTTCTCAAATGAGCTAATAATTACTTTTACATTTTATAAAATAGGAAAACCGGAAACTCTAGAACTGTCGCTTCATAGATAAAAATATATTTTTTTAATTATTCTGTTCGTCTGTCGATGTTTAGTTTATTAGCACGATAACTTTCGAAAAAGTTTACAGCTTGGCTTGGCCTTTGGTATATTTTTGATTGTCTTAAACTAAAGTTCTCTTTACGGATATATACAGTATTGAAAAAGACGAACAATTTATCCTAATGATGATTCGAAACTTCAAGCACATGCAAAATACGGAAAAAGACGAGAAGACAGAAATTGTGCATTTGAAAAGATGTATAAATTTGTTCAGAATTGCTTTTGAATAGGGTGCGTTGTTTTTATTTTAATCGTGGAAAACATAATAATGAAGAGTAAAAAAAGTAAAATAAAATCCGCCTGCTTCGTGGGAAAATTCTCATCATAACTTTCGTCTTTTAATTACTTGTTTCTCTCGTGTGTTGGTTTTCAAAAAAATTAATTTTTTTTATGCTTAAAAAAATACCAAATCAGACATTGTACTTTTTCATTCAACAATTTCATAGCACTTGAAAGATTCCGAAATCTCTAAATTTATTTGCAAATATGTGTGTGTGTGGGGGGGGGGGTGTCTGTGATAAATAGTTAATTAAACCTGGAGCACCTGAAATTTTTGTCCTAGCACTATAAGTTTCTCACAAGTAGTGATACGTTTCTCTCTTTTAGTATATAAGGACCGAAAGAATCAAAAGTCTCAGCGAAATACGTGAGATTTATAGATATAAGATAGGTTTATATATGCGTATAGGTATTAGTTAAATCTTCGTAAACAAACCCACTGTAGCCAGCGAGCGACCATCCGAGCGTATACCCATATATATATAATTAAAAATTTGTCATAAGGACAACCGCAGGATTTCGCCGAGAGCGGGTGCTAATCTGAAAAATTGCACCCGCTTCCAGCGAAATCGCGGT
>NC_046664.1:132148333-132149077 GCF_010883055.1 Belonocnema kinseyi | reverse complement strand
TAAGAAGTATATGAAGTCCATGTAATAGTGTGCGTTTGTACAATTCTCTCCGCCTTTCTTTTTGCTGTTTCATTTCGTATTCGAATCCATTACAAAATTTAATACAGCGACTTAGAAATACTGTAATTTTTTTATGTAAGAGTCTAAAATTCGTACGATTTATTCTAATTAAAGATATTAGTCTGCATTTTCATAGTCACCATTCGACTGATTCTAATCGAACCTCGATTATCCCTAAATTCGTACACTTTATTTGAAATATGGATATGAGATAAGAGAAATATTAATATCCAAGGTCTCTCCGTGTATTTGTGAATTAATATTGATTGTAATTCGGATCAATAATCAGTTTTACATCGGTGAAACCGCAGTATTTAAAACTGTATAATACAGAAGATGCAATTCAACCGGCCGAATATAGCTTAAACAACTAAAGGAATATTTGGATGGAATTACACCCAAAAAAACTAAAAAAATTTTTTTTGATATTCTAAACACCTACGATCATGAAAATTTTTTTGACTACCTTTTACTTAATTTTATACATTTTAAAATCGCAGGTAAAGTAGGAATCACTTGTGACATGTTTTTAAGGACATGTAACATTTATACGATCTCTACCTTACCTGCCTTTCTTTAGTCATACTACTTCCACACGAAAGGAGATATTGAGCTGAAAGTTTGGAAAAATAAAAAAAGTGGACTAGGAAAGGGGCCATTCACAAAATACGTGATACACTTTTC
>NC_046664.1:132138362-132148323 GCF_010883055.1 Belonocnema kinseyi | reverse complement strand
ATTGGTCTTAACATGGAGAAGATACTTCGGCAGACCCCCACCCACCCCTAAACGTATCACGTATTTTGTGAATGACCCCAAACGTTTTTTCACTCGTACATATTCATAGATGCAAACAAATTTCCGAACTTTTGTTTCTCGAAATGTGAACATTTATTAATACGTGACTGTTACTTAGTCCCTTTTCTTAAATTTGCTAAATTTTCATCTCGAAATCTCATTTCATATGTAATTGGTATGATAAAAAGAATGTCGGTAAGGTAGGATTCGGTTGAGTGTCACATTCCCTTACATAAAAAAGAAATTGTTTACTCTTGAAAGGTCTCTTTTACATAGTCCAAGTAACGTATATCCTTTTAAAGACAAATATCCAGTCAAATATGAGTTCTTGCTTTTGAATCAGGAAAAGAGTCGATAAGTAGGATCCCATTCGCATCGCATTTCTTGGTTATTTTTTCTTTCCGCGAAAAAAATGCAAAAAGACAAGAAGGTACATTCATAGAAATTACTAAATTATTAAAGGATTATATATGATGATATTAAGCAGCAAATTCAGTGTGAGTGGAGGATACTTTTTATTGACATTTCTTCTGATTTGAAAACTACTAGGTTTTTTTTTGCCTAATTCAATTAACATATCCTTTAATAGACATTATCCAGTGTACCCGGTAATAAGCGTTGAATAGAGAAAAATTAATATTTTCAGATTTCAGCGTAAAAGTGAAGATTATTCTATTATTTTGAATGCGCGATTTTTCCATCTGTCTAAAATGTCATTATAAGAATAGGATTTATCCGACACTAATTTATTTCTATTTCCATAGCGCCGCAGCATAGGTTCCTATCCCCCAAAAGAGAACGCATTTTCAATATATTTAATTCCTTACAATCGTACCGACAGATACACCTCACAGAGATGTCTTCTTTTTCCCAAAAGTGTTCGTATTTTGAAATTATTTAATTCCTTATAATAAGCACACAAAATATGTGTAATAAATTGTTTTAATTCCTTCATGTGTAACATAAGTTTCGAAAATTTAATCTTAATTAATTCAAGTCCGACTCTCTAGAATTAAAATTATTTTAATTCACAAATTTAAATAGATTTCTTTAATGAATTTTTTAACCCGTTTAAATAAATTATTAAAATATAAATAAATATACATTTGAATATTTTTTGAATTTATAAGTTATAAAAAGATTTAATAATGAAAAATAAGTTAAATAAATGATTTCGTTTGGGGATCTAACTTATTGAAATTTCTTCTAATTTGAAGGCTATAACATGACCAGTATAACATGGCTGGTTAATAGACATTCTTACATTGATCTTAAAGTCCTCTCCTTTTTTTGGGACACAATTGATCATTTTGATTTATTTAGAAGTATTCATAAGGTATAAAAAGATAAAAATGTACCATAAATAACAATTTTTTACCTTTCCGTTGCTCGGAACACATCTGTCTGGAGTCATGTACTTTTGCACAGGTAGACTAGTCGATTCTGTAAATAATAAAGTTCAACTCAAAATCTTGGCCTAACTTTTAATTGGGCGTGAGATTGTAAAAAAGAGTACAACTTTTGGGTAGGGTGTTGAAAAAAGAATAAATAAATGTACCCTTATTTATTTTAGAGACGGCTTCCAAACGAGAAATGGCCTGATCCAGTTTGCTAAATGTGCTTTCCAGCATCCTGCCCTTCCTCGCAAATTCTGCTCGAAGAACTAAGTTTTCCTTCCTTAAATTTTCGACTTCCCAGCTCGAGGGAGGAGCACTTGGAATGGCAAATTCCGGACGCTGAGTTGAGGTATGCTGGAACGCAATTTCCTTGGCCGGTTCTTTGATTCGCTCCAAGGCAACAACAGGGTGCAATTTTTTTAAGCATCGCCTTCTTGTGCAGAAATGCATCCACTTTACTAAGATTTTTTCCTCTCTATTTTCTTCCTATGTAGCCTGGAAAAGAAATTCATCACTGCTTAGAAAAGAAGTTTTGAGTTGAAGGAGAACATCTTTCAGATAAAATATAAATCAACTCATCAGCTTTTAATACTTTGTTGCGAAAATGCAGCTTCATTTTCACTATTACATGATTCGATATCTGACTGTAGATACTTTAAGGTTGGAACTCTAGTTCGTTTATTTGTCCCTTTATGTTTTACTAGCTCAGCCTTGCTCTCTAAAAGTACAGAATGACAAAATGTTTGTACACATAATCAAATCATTAAATGCCACGCTATTAAAGGTACAGGACTTCAACTAAATAATCAAAATTTGTTTAGTAGCGAGGAAGTTTGGTGAATGCTCATTAATAATATATTAAAAAGTGATGAAACTTAAACTCAAATAACTTCTTAAAGACTTATAGAGACTTTCAAATCATAATATATACTACATTTTGAGAATTATTTCGGTGGTAATGGACCGAGAGCTTAACAACTTCGATTTTTTGTGTACACTAGATTACAAGATTACAGAATTACACAAAATTATTTAGGATTACAACAGATATAATACGATTACAGGAGATTACAGAAGATTAAATCGGATATTATAGTATAACACTATATAACACTGCATTAAAATCAAAGAAGCATGCAACTAAAAAAGGAGATATCAAAATCAGTAATATTATAATATAAAAAGCCTATAAGGGACTATGTTGTATCAGGGTGGTAGAAATTTATACCTGTAAATTTTCAATTAGAATTGGTTTGCCACCCTACCCCTGCCACCTAACCCAATGTGTTCGTTTTGCGGAAAACTAATTCTTAATTTTTGCCAAATCGGTGAACATTATTCGGTACCACCTGGTATTTTAAATTAACATGTTGCTTTAAATCGAAAAAGCTCGGTTTTCGAATAAATGGTAAAAATAAATACTTGTTACTAACTCTTGGCGATTTAAAGTTTAGTCACTTTTTATGGAATTATTGCCAACAGATAAATTGTAATTATTCGTCACAACAACTCCCTTGTATTGTGCTCAGAAAAGATGATTAATTACTTTTATTCGATAAGCGGCCAGTTTCAAAGAATTTCCTTACTTTATTTTTTCTTTTTCAGAGAAATACTGTTTGTTTAAACGATTTTGGTCTGTTGTGAATCGTGAAGTTATTATTTATCGTGATCAGTCTTATAGTTGATGAATTTCAAAAATAATTCTTCTATACTAGTTTTTTTTTTAACATAGTTCATAATTATTTAAATAATTTGCATACGTTTGAATAATTTTATCCCTTCTAATCCTTCAAAGTTATTATTTTTGTGAATAGTTACGTAATTAACGAATTTCGAATATAATATATTGTTTCAATGATAATTGGCAAATTGAGCGATTACATGTCAAATCATCTGAAGAATTTAAACTATTGTTAATAATCTTGATAAAAATGGTAGAATTTGTTCTCTTCGGCGTTGAAAGAAAACCTCCTAAAATCATTTTTGATTGAAAAATTGAAAATTTTTATCTTTTTTTTTTAATTCTCATAACTTTTGTGATTGTAATGCTATCAAGTTAAATATTTTAGAAATTATTCGTAATGAAATGAAGTTTTGAAGAAATATTCTTTTGAAACAAAAACTTTTATCAACTTGTTGGACTTCTTATACTCGTATGCACGAACTTGAGAGTTCAGCCACACGAATGCTCTTCGTTCTGAAATCGTCATGCCACGGCATCCGTTCTTCATTGTTTATCGAAAACTAACAAAGATCCCATTCGGAAATTCACAGGCCTTTTCGAGCACATTGTTAGCTATCTTTAAAAAAATTAAGAAAAATGTGGATTTTTTTTTCTGAAATTGAGTGTAAACACTTATTTTGAAAAATTCAAGAAGTTTTTGAAATTTTTGGTTTCTAAAAATATTTCTTCAAAACTGCCTTTTATTACGAATAATTAGAAAAAATACACCTTCATATCATTAAAATCACCAAAGCTATGAGAGTTGAAAAAAAAGGTAAAAATTTTCTATTTTCAATATCTCCCAAGTTTTTCTAATTCTTTCAAGAATCATTAAATAGTTTTTCCTTCAACACCTAACAGAACAAAATCTACAATTTTCCTAAGGATTACTTACAATAGCTTAAATTCTTCATATGGTTTGACATGAAATTGCTCAATTGTTTAAGCACTTTTAATTTCTTCTAACATATTTTCCCTTTAAATCTTATAACTTCTGGGATTAGTAACGCAGGTAGTAAGTGGCAAGAGTGATATTTTTTGTTAAAAACAGTTTAAATATTTGTACAGAACGTCCATAGGAATGGTAATTTTTTCACTTACGTTACTGGAAAAACGAGAATTTTCTCCATCTTTCCCATAAGGATGAGTAAGTGACATTAATTGTATAAACCGTTGATAACTGTGTTGCACCAAAAAAAAAACTCTGAAAACAAATGTTGCGTGCGTCACTAATTCCAGCAAAATAAAAGCTTTCCGCGATTTACTACATAAAGTGTTTAAACAAAGTGAAAATTGTTTTAAAATGGCCAAATATCCCGAAAAAAATTGTTACTTTTAACATTCTTTAATTGTGTCATTATTTATAGAAAATACTAACTTTTCAAGTTTTTGTTTAACCAAGCATTTCCTATTTTAAAGTTCATGGTAATTTGAAAAGCCCAGGACAGGGGTTCATGTTGACCGATTAAAAATGAGAAGTAATTACCTTTTTCGTATAATGAAAAAGGAGGGGGAGATCAATCATCAAAAATCGAATGCACAACTTCCTTATAACTAAACGTATTTTGATTATTAAGCTACAATGCAAAATCATTGACTGCTTTTTATTTACATATGTATGGGGCATTCTCTCTCAAGCGCGTACCCACTCATAGAATAAAATTTGAGCAAATTGTGGTGCTACTTAATAGTAGTTAATAAGGGGAAAATGTGTTATTTCGGATATATATTCACCAAAGTGTAGGGGATGAAAATTTGTGAATTTTCATGGTTATCTTCTATTAAGATGATTTTTAACTTTTCTAATGGCGATAAGTAAAATTTCTTCCAGCACAGTTTCGATACTTTTTTTCATACCTCCTCCATTGATTATACGCATTTTTTTGAAGGATAAATATTTGAACTTTATTTATTTTTATTTTATGAAAATTGAAGTTAAAATATAGAATTTAATTTTGTATTGGTAAAATAATCGTTTAGAACATTAGCGCGAGTGCACAGGCGTCATTTTATATACGGTTCGCATCATTTCATTATTAACTTATTGAATTTAACTTTTTAATCTCAACGTACTTGAAAGAAACACTCCAAGCTTTTTATTTAACACAAAGTAATTTTTCTTAAATGTCCCTCTGAAAAAAGTCAAATTTATTTTTAACTATTTATTATTGAAGGAAAATATTTTTTTCCCCAAAAAATGGTTACCTCCATTTAAAAAAGACTGAGAAACCCTATCGAAACTATACTGTACAACAAAGTTTTTATCGCCATTAGAAGAGTTACAAATCCATAGAGCAGATAGTATATCCCCAAAAATCAAGAATCCAACGATCAAATTTGGACCACAACGAACAAAAAAAACAAAAAGTTCTATTGTAATCTGAAAAAAAAATCTTGGACAAAAATAAAAAAGAGGAAAGAAAAATGAGAAGGCAGTCAACCACATCCCCTTTCTTCTCTTTTTCTTTCTTTCGTACCCTTATCAAGGCAAGAAAAATTTAAATGGTAGAAATTGACAGTAACCACGGACAAGTGCTCTCTCTTTAATACCTGAGAATCGGTATCAAAGAGGTATCAAAGAGAGAACACCTGTCGGTGAGTGCTTTTAGTTTCCACCATTTAAATTTTTCTTGCCTTGATAAGGGTACTACCCTATTGCAAATACCTATATAGGTCACTAATAGGATTCTATATAAGGATCCCATAAGTGACCTATATAAGTTCACCTATATAGGTCAGTATAGGAGCCACCTATAAGAAATGAAACAGCTTCCTGTATAGGATACTATATAGAATCCTATTAGTGACCCATATAGGACAGATCATGAACCGAAAGTGTTGCGCAGTAGTTTTTTATAGCAGATACAGCTGCGCAGTAGTTATTTTTGACTGTGTGATCGCCTAGTAGTAGGAACCTGTATAGGTTCGTATATGGATTCTAACGTAGGAAGGAGGAACCCATACCCTCACCATAGAATCATTTAGGATTTTATAAAGGATCCTATGCAGGAAGCTGTTTCATTTCCTATAGGCGGCACCTATACTGACCTATATAGGTAACCCTATATAGGATCATATATAGGTCACTTATAGGATCCTTATATAAAATCCTATTAGTGACATTTACAGACACCTATATAGGTATTTGCAGTAGGGTGTACGAGTATCGAAACGTTGGTACCCAGATACCACAAAAGTTTGCGGTAAGCTTGCCTAAACCTTGCGATGCAAGGTCCGGAAGCTTGCATTGTGAGGTTTAGGCAAGCTTTCTGGAAATAAGATAATGTCCGCCATGCGGCAATATTGCGAGGCACGATTGAGGGACCATTACCATGGGAATCTTCCTGCAAACTTGCCTGCAATATTGAGGGAACGTTAGTGGAAGATTCGTGGGACAGTTTTGTTACAGATTTCTATTTTTAAGTACCATACATCATACGTTTTTGTAGGGCACGTAAGGTGGCATTTTGGGAAAATATTAAAAAAACTACTGCGCAGCTCTAGATGCATTGCAAAACTAATGCGCAATGGATCAAGTTCAAGATTGACAGGCAACGTTTCCTCTGTGTCGCTTCGCAATATTGCCACATATGACGGACATTTTCTTATTTGCGGGAAGCTTGACTGAATCTTGCAATACAAGCTTCCGAATCTTGCATGGTAAGATTTAGGCAAGCTTGCTGCAAACTCTTGTGCTATCTGGGTAATGAAATTTTATTTATTTTTAATTTGCATTCTTAATGTTATTTTATTGTAATTGGATGATAATAAAAATAAAAAAGACGAAAGAAAGAAAAAGAGAAAGAAGGGGATGTGGTTGGCTGCCTTCTGATTTTTCTTTCCTCTTTTTTTATTTTTGTCAAAAATTTTTTTTTTCAAATTACAATAGAATTTTTTGTTTTTTTTTGTTCGCTGTGGTCCAAATTTGGTCGCTGGATTCTTGTTTTTTAATAGGAGTTTGCATCAAAATATAGAAAGCAGATATGCTTTTCGATACAATGTTAATGAAAAAGGAGAGGCGGCGCAGGCGCCTCTCATCACATTTGTGCACGCACGGGTGAACGCTCGCGTCGGTGCACCCTCGTGTTTTGTTACTTTTATGTACATAATAAAGAGAGATATTGAACCATAGAATTCAATTCCATTCGTTCAAAGTTCGATTCTAAGTCAACTCTACCAAAAAGTTGTATTCAGTTTTTAAAAAGATACTGAAAATCATTTCTGTATGATTTAAAAATAAAAAATGTATAGATTTATATAGATCTATAAATTATTATATCAAAATTTGAATTTTTGATTTTTCAAGAAAATTTAAGAATTTTTTATGATAATCTTATAGGTCTTTTAAAAAGCAAAGCTTTTATTTTCTTGCCTTTCTTTATATCGTGGGTTGTTTGGCTTAAAATGTTAATTTTCGTCTGTTTATATTTTAAAATACTATAACTCTGATAACTTACTTCTTATTGCAAAATGCGCTTAAAATAAATTGTTCGAGTTTCCCAGTAAATAGGCGGACAAAGAGTTTTTAAATCTTAAAATCGAACTCGATTTTTCTTTTTGGTTCCTAAAATATTGTGTGCCAAAACACAATTCAATCCGTGTATAGTGTTTCAAAAGTTATCCGGTATACAGGCGACGACAACAACAAAGCCATCGTTTACAGACAGACACCGCCGTAAAAACTATTTTTTTCTGATTCAGGGGCATAATTTGCAAGTCTTTTAGTAATGTACCTGAAACATTGACAAAAATTATTTAGATAATTAAAAAAATGTAGTTTAAAATTATTTAAATTCTCTCAATTTTTTATTTTGGTAATACGACAACATTCAGGTAAAAAAGTCTAAATATGAATCAGTGAAAAATTCACTGATTGAAATAGTAGTTAAATATTTCACTGATTAATCAGCGATTTCGGACTTACTCATTAAGCAGTTTCGTAACACCAGAGTAAATCATGCGAAACATAGCCTCTAAGTTTTAAACTTATAAGCGTTGTTGCTACTCTGTCACTCAAGTAACAAAAAGAATTCCTCATTGAGATATTTTTTTAATTTTCGGCGTATAAGTCTAATGAACTGAATGCAGGAAAAATATACCCTAACTCGTATAAAAGTACTTGCCAAACAGTTGTGTACATGGCAGTTTAATCTTGAAATGAAAGTAATATGTGAGGTTATCTTTCATTTTAAAGAATCAAAACTTTTCATCTTTTTTAATATTTGATCTTATTTATGAGCTTTAAGTTTGTACTGTAATTATTTGATTGAATTTAATAAAATTTTATTTTATTAGGACTGCTAAATTGACATGGTGCAGTGCTGCCAACTCTCAAAAGTGGTTATTTTACTAAATGAATTAGTAATTTGTCACTGATTGTCAGTGACTGGTTTTCAGCTATTTCAAACAGTAAAATCTCACTGACAATGAGTGACCTTTCACTGATTCGTACTCTCAGTACAAAAATGGTAGACATTTTCAATAAGCATGTATAAACAAAAATTTCTGAAGACTATCCTCTGTACGAAAAAATTTGAAAGAAAAGACTTTTTTGTACCAACTAGTAGAAATTTTTTTTTTATGCTTCGAACATTTGTTTATAAAATTCTTGAGTGGGATTTCAGAAAATTGCCACTTTCTTTGTGTTTTTAAAGCAAGGTAACCACGTGGACCTTTAAGTGCAAACAGGTGTTCAGCGGCACTTGTTGACCTGCTGTGTGACGGATAAAATGTCATCGTCCGTGTTGCAGGTTCTACTGTACTTAGTACTGTACTGACTTCTAAGTACCGACTGACTTCTAAGTATAGTCCTAAACAGCAGGTGATAGTAATGCTTCCACTAGAAAAAGGTTACTGTGCCTTTTACCCTGTGTATCTCGAAATGATCGGTTAGTCTAAGTTCCTACAGGCACCTTGACGCGTTGTGACTTCATTATTTATCAGTAACAATTTACCGCATACGTACATAATCGATAATAATTTGGTTTCTATCTAATCAGCTGAAAAAGAGGTAGTTTGGAAATCTTATTTTGAATGGTGCATTTTTTCATGTTCTGGCTTTGTCCTGATTTCGTTGCGTAACACTATTCGCATGAAATTAGATCAATCAAATATAATTCAGTGAAAATAAACTGAATACAAGAAAAATTAATTTAAATAGACCTGTCCCGCGAAATTATAAGCTTTTTCGTAATCCCGAAATTCCCGGCGAAGTGTCCGACAGCACACGAAAGAGAAGAAGACGTGATGCACGAAGAAATGAATGCCAAATCTTTTTCCGACATACAGACGCACGTAGCAGAAAGAAAATTAAATTATGCCTGACTTCTTGATAAGGTGCAAAAATAATTCAGAATGATTCCGCATATATGGAAGTGAAAGTCTCAGTATGGCCGATTATCGCAATTATCAGAATATAATTTTCATTCCGTTACATTACGCCGGATTACTCGAATTCATTCGCATTTATTCCGGGCCCATTATTATAAAATTCAAGAGAATATGCCTATCTTGTAACATTTTTGACATTTATATGTTTTATTGTATATTTATAGATATTTTTTGCATTTTTGAATATTAACCCAACCAATTTGTGTTCCGAGCCTCAAAAAAACACTGCTTACTAACTTTCATGGAAATATACCAATTTATTAAAATTTTCTAAATTTTAAATCAAATATTGGTACGAGGGTGGATTGATAAGTTTCCGGCCTGACCAAGAGATGGCGCCACTAGGCCTACCTTGAGGTGGCGTTCTATAGTACCATCCTTAGATAGCTTG
>NC_046664.1:132133339-132138262 GCF_010883055.1 Belonocnema kinseyi | reverse complement strand
ATCATTCTATAGAGATGGCATTACTAGACTAGAACACCGCTATGAGAAATGTATCAGCCTTGGAGGAGATTATGTTGAGAAATAAAAAAAAAAATTCTTAAAGACGTTGTTTTTCTTGGTCAGGCCGGAAACTTATCAATCCACCCTCGTATTTCTAAATGTTGATCCTAGATTTGTGTTCTGCACTCAATAATCAACTTCGTACTAATTGTAATCGAAATTATGGAATTTATTAAAAAAAAATTTATTTTGAGACAAATTTTTGTATTTGTAAATTTTGACCCAGTCTGTGAAGTTATGTGGAAGCTTTTATAAACTTTGTTTACATAATATTGTTTACAACGAATATATTGGACGTAGAGTTTAGGATCTACCTTCTTCAATGGTTATACAAAATACTTCCAAATTTTCGGGCAGCTTTAAGTATGGAAAGCAAATTATTGTCTACAAATATTATTTTTAAAGAAATGTGAAAAATTTGTGGACATCTTAGATAATATTTCCTTGTATATCTAATTGAATCTAAAGTTGCTCCTTATGAAAAAAAAAAAATGTTAACCAGGAATCACGGACTTTGCCTCTCGAAATTAACATTGGTGGAGTAAATATTTTGTATGAATACCAGCAATTAAAAAATATTAAACCGTACTCTTGATTTAAGTGCAGAAGGTAAGATTTTATTATTCAAGGATTTTTTCAAATTTTTAGGTACACTTTTGTATATTCGTTAAAGAGTTGAATTCAAGGTTTAAGCATGTATATTTTGGCTAAAAAAACTTTGATTTTGACGCAAAATCTTTTTTGTATCTCGTAAATTAAAATAATTTTAATGTAGATAAATGATTCTACTTTCACATTTGTAAATTCAGTTTCTTTATACATATTCTTCTTTGAAGTGAAGTATGAATTTGCAAACGATCAAAGGAAATGTACTTAAACTTTTTGTCAGTTGTGTACTCTTTTCTAAAGATACCCAATGTGTTTTTTTATATGAACGTTTACAAAAAATAAAGCCCTCCCTATCTTTCTATCATTTTTGGATTCTCAAATGAAAAAAGAATGTTTTTTTTTTCAATTTGAGAATGCAATATCAAAAATCCGATTGTGATTTTCGTGAAAAAAAAATCATCATAACTTTGTCTTCATTGAAAAATGCAGAATGTTAATTAACAAACTCATATATCTCATAAATTATTTTGCGTGAGACATTCGCTAAGACTTCATTTTTAAGCTTACTCCATACTGTTAAAACAAAGTCCTGTATACACTTTTTAATTATCTCTTAATTGAAAGTAATCATCCAAACAAGCGCTTGTTGAGAAAATGCCTCGATTTCATGATTATTATTAGTAATAACAAACAATCGATTAAGGAATCAGCTAAAAAGTAATTAAAACATGATACTGGTAATGTATAAATATTCAAATGGATTATTTTACTTATATTTGTGCTTCTAATTAATGATTATCTACTGTAGGATCATTATTTACTTTTACTTTTTTGTATTCGCATGGACTCGAAGTTATCCTTTTTAACAACACTGTAAACGGAAAATTACATTTCTCGGATACATATATATAATTAAAAATTTGTCATAAGGACAACCGCAGGATTTCGCCGGGAGCGGGTGCTAATCTGAAAAATTGCATCCGCTTCCAGCGAAATCGCGGTAAAATTTCAGCCACAACCACGTCTCACAACCGTGAGATAGGTGGTTACAGTCTCTAACGGAATTTTACCCGCAAGTGTTTTAGCATATTGTTGATACGCAAGGATGTTTTTCAGGCTTTTTACGAGTAAAAGTTTGGTTCGCTTCTCGAATTCAAGAAGAACCATGTCTGTCCTCGAGTGTGCAACAGAAACAATTGTCGAGAATATAAAGTTCCAGTGTATGCGGCACTTCAGATTCTCGACAATTGACTCGATTTCCCTAGGAGCATTTAGAGGAGCGATATTGAGGTTAATGCCGTGAGAGTGACTGATATGGTAATAAAGCATTCTTATTGCGGCATTGTACCTTTGGATGTATGTCGTTCCCATATGAGTTGGAAAACTAGATAGTCTGTCAGCTAAATGCTCGGGGTGTGCATGGCAAGCCCTGAAGCTGTCATCGGGAATGTCTTGGCTTAAAATGTGGCGACGGTATGCTAAGGTGGAAATGACACCATCTTGGCACGAAAAAATGAAACCCTGTGTACCAGACTTCAATCCGGGCGATTTAAGGAAAGCAAACGTTAGCTCACACGACATTGACTGATCCTCCACATTTCTGTGAAAGATACCGTGCATCCTTTTATCGAGGAGCTGTTCACGAAAGTTTTTCTCTTATGCTTTCTTAATCCGGGCTTTCAGGAGTGAATACTCAAAACAGATAAGATTTGATGCATTTTGTTCACCCCTATTACTGAAGTTAAGTCCGAGTGTTTCAGCAGCCTCCTCCGCTGCTTTGTACAAAAACGCTTCTTTGCCCACTTCTTCGTGATTCCTGACCATTTTAAGAGAATCTCTTCCATTTGCGACTCTATGTGCTGTTTCTGGAATAATCATGTTGTGAAGACATTCAAGATTCAATATTCCGCGACCACCTTGACGGCGTGAGATGTATAGTCGCGGAATAGAAGACTTAAGATGCATGCTTTTGTTCATGGCATAACCTTCCTTGTCCCGATATCAAGGGATCTGAGCTCGTTCTTCGTCCATGGAACTACTCCAAATGAATAGAGTAGTACCGGGACGGCAAGGATGTTCGTTGCAGATACTTTGTTCCTCGCCGACAGTTCGGAAGACCAAATACAACGGATGAGACGTTTGTATATGCTTCGGAGACTATCCTTTATAGATATCAATTCCGGCATGCGGCTCTGTATCACGCTTAGGTATGTGTAAGTCTCTTCAGCGCAAAGGTGTCGTGTAGCGCTTCCATCAACGAGCTCAGCATCTTCAGGGATGCCATTAAGTTTTCCTCGTTTCAAATAAACCTTGGCGCATTTATCTAACCCAAATTCCATTCCAATTTTCTTAGTATATCGTTTGACAATCCCTAGAGCTAGATGAAGTTGCTCTTTGTTTTTAGCATCTTAAGATCGTCCATGTAAAATACATGAGTGACCTTGTACTTTCGATCTGCAGGGTTGCCGCACAAGTACCCGTCGGAATAGCGAAGTGCTAGAGATAGTGGCAATAATGTAAGGTAAAAGAGGAGTGGGCTTATGGTTTCATCCTGAAAGACACCTCTCTAAAGGTGACCTCGTTAATTTTCACACAATTTTTTCCAGATAAGATAGTAAATCTGGTTTTCCAAAGCGGCATCAAGTTCTCTATGCACCGAACGATTTGTGGATGAACCTTTAAGCTTTTCAAAAGACAGATGATAAGTCTATGGGAGGTCGAATCAAAAGCTTTCCGATAACCAATCGAGGCCATCGATAGGTCACGCTGGTAGAATGCTAGATCTTTGCAGACACATCTATCGATGAGCAGGTTCTCCCGACATCCCACTATGCCTTTTTTGAGCCTCGTTGTTCATACGTTTCTTGCCACACAGGTTCAATTGCTCGAACAATCCTAACATTTAGGATAGCTGTGAATATCTTATACAGTGTATTCAGACAAGTGATTGGCCTGTAATTCTTTGGGTCAGCTAAGTTGCCTACTTTTGGCAGGAGTATTGTGCGCCCTTCCACCAACCACTCCGGAATCGGCTTTTCTGACTTTAAATATAAGGTGAATATACGGGCCAAAAGCTGATGGGTTGAAGGAAACTTCTTCCACCAGAAGGTTTTAATACAATCTGGTCCGGGTGCGGAATAGTTCTTCATCCCTCTTAATACTTTTTTCACCTCCTCGGTAGTGATGGGTGGGCATTCTTCATCAGGTGATATGAGGGCATCACAGCAGCTTTGACTTATTAAGTGTGAGATAACGGGACCGAAGTTCAAGTGCAAACTTTCGAACCTCAGCGGTAAACTTCCTGCCAGTTGTGACGTAGTCAATCACACACTAAATGCGGGACGCGTACTGTCTTGCCCAGCCTATCTTTACGGCAAGTTGATGCATTCGTCTTTTGGTCATATGATGAAACGTTGGTTTTGTTTTACGGTTCGCATTGGCCAAATCTCTCGCTGCATTATACACACAATACTTGATAGCCCAGAGTTCGGATTCTTCTGAAAAATGTCCACGAAGCTCGTCATCCATTTCAGCCAGATCTTTAGGCTTGAGAGAAACCTTATTGTTGATGTTTCTCCGGGTCATAAAGCATTGCTCTTCCTTTATTGGATGACTGCCCGCGGTTGGTCTTAGTGTCGCCTCTCTTTCTCTGTTGCCTGCTTGATCTAGCTGCGGTGAGTAGGCGTTCCGCTTACATAGCCCCTTTTTCGGAGTAGCTTGGCAGGGTTTCGCAGACGTTGCTACGAAAAGTGCGATAGCTCCGGGTGTTTCTCGCACCACAGAGCATGCAGCCGTGCTTTGTAACCCCATTCATGGGCCACACTCGCATCGTAGCAGTCTAGCAAGTCGTGATTCAGTCACTCCGTCCACCCGAAGGTCACGAGATCCCGCTGATCCATCGCATTGAATCCATTTTCATTGGCTCCCCCAGCTCTAGAGTGGTCGGCATTGTTTGGCCGTCCCGTTGTCGAGGCACCTGCGCGTTCTGTTATTTTGAACCACACTCACTACAACCATGTTTCTTGTTGTCATTGTTGTTCCCACGAGAAGCTAGGGAAAGGGGTTCGTCCATCCTTGTAGAGCCCCGCATGTAAGGATAAGGCTGCGTACTCTAAGATGTCGCTCGGTATCCCAGAGTCACCATTTTAGACACCTCACCCAGGTGCCATTCAGCTTTCGGCACGGTTTTCACAACTCCGCTTGGGGGTTAATTCCTTCTGGATCACCCCTGGACAATTGTCCGGTGAAATCCTG
>NC_046664.1:132122081-132133239 GCF_010883055.1 Belonocnema kinseyi | reverse complement strand
AAGAGTTAAGGTCATTCCTGAAGTAAATTTCAACGAGGAGTTCAATGGTGACCTTCATTTTGAACTTGAAGTCGACCTTCATGGCTTTTGAAAGTCAACTTTTTTTTAGATGGAAACTCCCTTTTTTACATCTGCAAACGATAGAGCGGAAAATTCTACGTTCAGGTACGTACCCAAGTCATAGGTCAATTGTAACGTTCAAGGTCAGTTAGGAGTTATTGGAAATTAACAAAGTTTTCCAAAAGGTCAGTGCAATACCTGAAGTACATTTTAACGAGAAATTCATTGATGAGCTCTGTATTGATCTTGGTGATGATCTTCAAGGTTTTTTCCAAGCAGTTTACGTTTACGTTTAGCATTGCCCAGGAACAACGACGTGGACGTAGTAAATTGTGTTTCCTTTGGGATGCTTGACTAGCGTGAGTCCCCTTGCCTCTCACGCTTCAGTGCCTGTTGAAGAATCCGATTCTGCAATTCGTCTAAGCTTTAGGGTTGCGTTGAGTATACTTTGCTCTTTAAATAAGCCCAAAGAAAATAGTCGAGATGCGTCAGATCAGGAGATCTAGCTGGCCACTCGATTTAACCCCTTCTTCCAATCCACCTTTGAGGGAACTGAGTATCCAAATATGCTCGAACCTCCCTACTGTAATGAGCCACTGCTCCATCCTGCTGGAACCAAATATTTTGAAAATTATCACCTGTAATCTCCTTCATTCTTGGTACAATTTGGTTTCTGAATTTGGGCTCTTCATATGCACGGGCATTGAGATTACCATCGATGAAGAAAGGGCCTATCAATGTATCGTTCAAGATACCGGCCCAATCATTAATCTTTTGTGGATACTGTGTGTGACTCTCCAACATCCAATCAGGATTTGTGTCGGACCAATATCTACAATTTTGCCTGTTAACTTCACCTTTTAAAGTGAAATTAGATTCATCTGAAAATACTGTATTGTACAAGAAAAGAGGATCTCTATCAATTCCGTCCATCATAATTTCACAAAATTCAACCCGACGATCAGGATCATCTTCATTGAGCTCTTGAACCAGATGAACTTTGTAAGGATGGAAATTAGTGCTTTTTAAAATATTTCGCACTGTCTCAGGAGCAACGTCACGCTCCTCACTAGCTCGACGTAAACTAATGCGTCGGTTTTCAACAAATGTTTGGGCTGTGTCCGTCTGCATCTCCTCAGATCCTGCAGATTTTGGCCGACCAGTTCTCTGAAGGTCCTGAAGGTCTCTGAAGGTCCATGATTCATTAAGCGCCTTACAGTTCTTTCAATTGTTGATTTTGGGACAGGATTTAAACCTTTTCGATTACGAAAAGTGCGATTAAAAAACAAACGAATTTGATCATAAGATCGAACTCGATCCCCCCAACCGCCACGCATCATTAATACAGATACCGTCTCTCGTTCCGAAAGTTTAGCTTGCGCCATAATAATCTTTTAGCGAAAGATAGTAAGTATGTGCTCGTAATACGTAAATTTAATTTCTATTCGTAATATTCGTATGGAAAAACGGTGTAGGACTTATGGTATCGCCTTAGGTATTGACTTAGGTATCGAAAAACGGCATACAACTCTATAACTCTTCGGGGACGAACAGAACTCTCACCAGAACACCTGGAACTTTTAATGAAAAATTTCCTTATGATTTTACAATATTCAAAATGATGTAAACAAGATCAATACAGAGCTCACCAATGAATTTTTCGTTGAAATTTACTTCAGGAATTACACTGACCTCTTGGAAGATTTTGAAAACTTCAAATAACCTCTAACTGACCTTGAACGTTACAATTGACCTATGATTTGGGTACTTACCTGAACGTAGAATTTTCCGCTCTATCGATTGCAGATGTAAAAAAGGGGGTTTTCATAAAAAAACAAAGCTGACCTTAAAAAATCCATGAAGGTCAACTTCGAGGTCAAAAGGAAGGTCACCATTGAATTCCTCGTTGAAATTTACTTCAGGAATGACTTTAACTTTTTTGAAAAATATTTTACCTGAGGAAATATCCGACCGTCCCGGGACTTTTTAGACACCCTGTATATCGGTAATTATATTTTCGGTATATTTTACTATTGGGAATTCTACTTATTCAACAAAGTGAAGATGTCCCATCAGAATAAATTCTTCAAAAGTATTCAGGTAAACGAAGTAGCCCATGGAACATGTGGTGCAGGCAGTGCTGTATTCAGACTAACAGTGAAAAAGAACATTGTACAGTCCCTATAGAGTGGAAAATATTAAGTGGCGGCACGGTCACCTAGGATTTGTTTACTTCTATTCGAGAAAAGGCTTCTTTCCACCTGAGTCTTTTTTTATTTTAATGTTTGCAAATGTTGCAACGATTGTAGGTTGCACATTACGCTGACAGTGATCTGGACTCTAGGGCCTCCAGGCTACTAGAGAATTATGTCCAGGACAGGGTGCATAAGAAGCTAAGCGAAGACGCGGCAACGCAGCATAATTATTCATGACTATACAGTCACGCGGTCGCCTGTGTGTGACTGCACCTGGACCATACCTCAGCACTGTTGCCAGATTGGACCTTCCTCACAGTGGGGCAAAAATAAAATCTCTAAAGAAATTGATATTCAGAAGTGATTTCTATAAACCGAGTTGAAGGGTTTTTTCTTTCAAATGAAACCTGATAAAATATCGCAAGAATCTGAAATAGCCGATTTTGCGAAAATTTTATTTTTTATTCATTAAAAAAAATGCAAAACGGAGAAAAAATCTTTTTATAAGATTGCCGGCTTTTGAGAAATACTTTGGTCCAATCCCAAGTATCTACAATCAATCATGCATCTATAAAGTTGGTTTCATAGCTTAGAAATTGTTTAAAAATGTATTGAAATTATTATAAAGAAATAAGTGAGTGAAAATGGATTCATGGGGATTGACAGTGACTCGTCAATTGATTTGCACTGAATTTTTCAAACTCGAACAGCTTGCAGACAGAAAACTATTTCTAATGTAATTCATGAAAGGTAATAAATAATTTGCTATTTTATAAATGGGTTTTTATTCATAATTATTCATGGCGTGTATTTATGATGAAATAAATCAAGTTTTTCTACTAAATCAGCCAAAAATTGTACACAAATGTCATTTAGTTAATAGATTTAGCTATCGAATAACAGCTAATGATTCTTTAAACAAATTTAATTAACAAATTCACTATTTTCATACTTAAAAAATTGGTTTTATAAAAAAAAAAGAATGTGTAAGTAAAGAACGTCTCGATCGTCACGGAACTTCCATGACAATCAACAATGTTAATTGTTAGCGACAATTGTTTAGTCACTTTTTTACTATCCCATATACTTTGAAGGAAATGATGGAATTCCTTTAACCCTCTGCGGCATGGTGGGAATACCGTATTCGTACCTTTTTTCATATCATTTTTTGCGATTTCCGAGTGGTTTTTATTGGATTTTATACACATTTTTTTCAATTTCATTCTCGCAGGATGATAGAAAATTGAAATTTTTGTGCAAAAGGTCTAAATTTTTAAAATAATTTTTTAATACTTATAAAAAAGATGAAAAAAGGCCTTTTTTGTTGAAAAAATTCATTATTGAAAAAACTGTCCATTATATCCTTATGAAAATGGGTACTTAAGGGTTTTTGGGGTCGCTGAATACGAATCTGGACTCAGATTTTTCACATTCATAATGGAAGACCCAATATGGCTTCCGAAATTGGGAATATTTTTGGGATTTTATTTGAAAATTGGTACACAGGGGTTTTTGGGGTCAGTGATCACGAATATGAACTCAGATTTTGGAAATTTAAAATGGTGGATTCAAGATGGCGGTGACAACAATAAAGTTTTCTGGATTTTGAAAAAAATTAGTGTACAAGGATTTTTGGAGTCACTGATCACGAATCTGAATTTAGATTTTGAAAATTTTTATAAAAAACTTGTTGCGCGCTGACTTTACATGAAGCTACCACCGCCACACCTGTAACTTCGAAACTACTTATTCAATCTAATAAAATTTGTGATGGAATGAATGGCTTATTTAGGGCTGCGAATCTTCACTAAGCCAGATCCCACATACCTTTAGTCTTTTTTTAAAGAATGCCTGCTCTGGTTTCACATGTGAAGCTGGCACCGCCACTCTTAAAATTCAGAAACCACAGTTGCAATCAATTCCAAAATTATAACAAAATTGAAGGCTCATTAGGGGCTGAACAGAACACTAGGTCCCAAATTTTGAGGAATTAAATTTTTTTATAAAATGTATTGGACGCTGACTTCACGTGAAGCTAGCGACGCCATACCTTTAGCTTAAAAAAACTTGATTTAATCAAATGTTTATAGTCTTTTTCAGCATGTAAGGGCACCTAAAAGGTGACAAAGTATCTTATTATCAAAGTAAACTCTTCAGTTCTGAGAATATAGTCCCAATATGATCATCTGAAAAAACTCGCAGAAATAGGAATTTGCCACAGTATGAATTTGTCCTTAAAATTTTATTATAATAATTAGGGGTATGCGGAAATCTAAAAATTGCTAGTCTAGCCCGAGCTGAATCAACGATTTTTATACTCAAAAAGGCTTTTAAAAAATTTATTAAATTTCCGGATTTTATGAAAATCAGAACCGCTGGCGTTTTTGGATACAATTGTTATCAACAAATTATTAATTATTAATAATCTTTTACTTCGTGTTTTGAGATTTTGTCTATTCATTGCAATTTAATGTCAGCTTTAGTTAGAAGAAAAATGTCTGAAACCCTTCATACATACACTTCTATCTTTTAGTTTATGTAAATATTTCTATTTTCTTATAGTAGTTACTCTTGCCATAGAACTTTGTACTTTAGAGGCAAATAGAATACATGCATATAACACAAATGCATACAACGGACATGCGTACATAATACATACATAGATTCACAAACAAGGCCGGATTCCGTCAGGGTTGTCCTGCTTGTATCCGGTATCTGGTCAGGCTGCCCGGTCGGATTCTGGTTGGTTTCGTTACGCTACGCTGGTCGGATCCCGGCCGGGTTACCTGATCGGATCCCGGATACAAGTAGGGTAACCCGGTGGGAATCCGACCGGTTTTTGATTGGACACCTCAATCGCATTTTACTGAAGCCTATTTACCACAGCGAACATAATCTACCAACTGGTAGAGAACTGGTCAGCACTTATTTCCACCTGCAAAAAGATGTTGCAATTTCAATTTAAGAACTGCATTCATAATAATAAGTATATTTACTACAAACATTGATTCAATGTAAGTACTAAAATATAAGTTATGATTCTTAAGTTTCTGTAAGAAATTGAATTGTAAGAAATTAAAGTTAAATTACATAACAAATTTACCTTAAGCGTGACTTAGTTTGCATAGGTTTTTTTACAAGAGATAAAATAAATTTCAGGGGTTTCACGTGACATCCTAACCTATGAAACTGGTTGGGAAAATTGATTTAACATTAACGTTGAAGAATATTAATAATGCTTACTTATTAACAAAATAATTTACTTACCTTTATGAATAATCCGCTTGCTCTAGAAAATTGGATACATTTTTGTGAAATTTAACAAATTTCTTAACGGATAACGTGGCGTCCACCGACGCATTACTGCGTTTTTAACATTAAAGACTCTGGAAGTCGCCGAATCGTTATCACGTTCAAGCATGATAACGTAATTCAAAACCTTGTTCGGAGAAAGTTATTTCACTTCTTATTACGTTTTTTGCTTATTCATGATAATATATAAATACATTTAAAATAAGCAAAAATCGTATCACAAAAAAAATAAGTATAGTTTCACTGGGAAACTATGTTTGAAAATAAAAAAGAAGTTGGTCAACGATTTCGCAGTCCCGGTGGGAACTTGGTCAAATCCTGGCCGGGCAATTGACAAAATTGTATTCCAGTTTGACCCGGTCAGGTTCTGGCCAGAAACCGTCTTCTGGTCTGGTCAAACCGGGCTATTTCTACACGGGAATGTCTTTTAAATGCATTCATTGTATTTTTATATACATGGAATTACTATCATTGTGCATTATTCTAAGAAAAATTTCTAAACTTATTTTTCAGAAATAGAAGAATTTTATATTACGTGTGACACATATTTTTATATGAATTTTAAATAATAGTTACATTTACAGTTTAGAAAATTGCTTTTCAATCAAAATCTATTTTTCAATGTAAGAAAATCATTTTTAATCGCAAAAAAGATATATCAACCAAGAAGACATATTAGTTGCCAAAAAGATTAATATTCTACCACAAAAGACGACGTTTCAACAAAATACAGAAATTTTCAACTTAAGAAGATAAATGTTGAAACTAAGTGAAAGTTTTCATACTACAGGATAAAAGTATAAAGGAAGTTTACAGTTTTAACAAAATTTCCAAAAATAAACCTTTCGCAGTGAATTTTGTTTTTCAAAACTGTTATTTGAATTAAATAATGCAATGCAAATATAGAAAAATTATTATTTTTCATTAATTGTGAAAATACCATTTTGCCTGTTAATTAAAAATAAAGGTACTTGATTGCACTCGTGACGAATATAAATTGAAATGCTATTGTATGCGTATGTCTTAATTTAATAAAATGTTACATTATTGGTTTTGAATTTTTTCAGTATCACCATAAACGTCAATATCTGAACTCTTAGGAATATTTATATTTTTGAATTTCAAAATGTTGGATTTCATGAAAGTCAGGTGGTTCTTCCACTTTTGACTTGATTAAAAGTTTTGTAACTCTTTTTTGTAAAACTCTTATAAACAAGTCCGGAACTCCAATCAGAACTCTTAGAACTCTCAAAAATTTCAAATTTTAGTTTTTCGAATTTCTACTTGATGTAAAATTTTTTCAACACTTTTTTTAGAGCTCTCATGAAGAAGTCCGCAAAACCTACCAGAACTCTCTCTAAAGGTTCATTTTCGTTTTTTAAAGGGATTTTGCAGTCTCTCACTCTGATCATTTCCTTTTTATAGAAAAAATTCATTAGGATAAATTGTTTGACTTCCTGAGTACCATAGATAGTTGTCCATAGAATTTTTAAATCTTAAAAAGCACAGTTTTGAAAATTTTTAATATAAGAAAATAGAAGTATTTAGATAAACTAGAAGATAGAAGTGTATGTATGAAAGGTTTCAGACATTTTTCTTCTAACTAAAGCTGACATTAAATTGCATTGAATAGGGAAAATCTCAAAACACGAATTAAAAGATTATTAATACTAAATAATTTTTTAATAACAATTGTATCAAAAAATTCCATTGGTTGCGATTTTCATAAAATCCGTAAATTTAATGAATTTTTTAAAAGCCTTTTCGAGTAATAAAATCATTGATTCAGCGCGGGGTAGTCTAGCAGTTTTGAGATTTCCGCATACCCCTAATTATTATAATAAAATTTTAAGGACAAATTCATACTTTGTCAGATTCCTATTTCTGCGAGTTTTTTCAAATGATACTTTTTAATAACAAGAAAAATAGAATTAATATTATGTTTTACTCTTTGAATTTCATTCAAAAATTGATTAAAAGCAAAATCTGCATGATACATATAAAAAATATTTATAAAGTCGCTTACTATGATTTATAAGAATACAATAATTGTTATTAACAAATTATTTATTAGTTTTTAAGTATAAATTGTTGCTTTGTGAATTCCGAATTCAACAATAAAGGGTATTCAGCTGCATTAAAAAAAATAGTATATTATGAACGACAATGGATAATATGGAACCTAATCGTAAGATCTCAAATATACCTGCCCATCTATTCGAGTCTAGATGGACCTACCAAAGGCCGCTGGGTGCAGTGATGAAGGTATACAGTCACAGGTAGCTAAAGTTTAAATTTTTCATTGTCCGTGTTTCCGCAAGTTTCGATGGCTTAATACTATAGAGTTATTAACATTTTTTTAACAATAGGAAATTTGATTTTTTACCAAACAAAAAATTTTTTCAACTTTTTTAGCATATTTTGAGTCGAAAATGTCTCTAGTAATTTTTCTGCCACACCCATACTTTTTGAGAAAAAAATTGGCAAAGTTTTTAAAAATGCAATGTTTCCAGTTTTTGACGCTAGGTCAGAAGTACCCCATACACTTTTTTATAATCCGAGTCCACGTCATATTTCCTTAACGTGTATATTATCATTAAAAAATATTTCCAATTCGGTGAAACAAATAGCTTTTGAGTGGGACGAGTTGCAAGTTCAAGGTTTTCCGAGCGCTGACTGAGCTCCTTGGCGAACTCCTCGGCCACCGTTGCTAAATGGCTAAATGACTCGGAAAACCTTGAAATTTCAACTCGTTCCACTCAAAAGCTATTTGTTTAAACGAACTGGAAATGTTTTTTAATTATAATATGCACATTAAGGAAATATGACGTGGACTCGGATTACAGAAAAAGAGTATGGGGTACTTGTGACCTAGCGTCAAAAACTGGAAAAATTGCATTTTAAAAAACTTTGCCAATTTTTTCTAAAAAAGTATGGGTGCGGAAGAAAAATTACTAGAGACATTTTCGACTCAAAATATGCTAAAAAAGTTGGAAAATTTTTTTGTTTGGTAAAAAATCAAATTTCCTATTGTTAAAAAAAATGTTAATAACAAAAAACCGATCGCTCGAGCGAGGAGCCGTCCAAAAGATTTGGATTCATCAGGTCAAAATACATCAAATAAACCTTGGTTGCTGCATCCGAATTGAAAAGGCCAAGAGACTCTACCTGGCTCCCGGACTAAATGAAGGCATCGTTGAATAAATGAGAGGCTTACTTTTCTCTTACTTATCTTTCTCTCTCTGCAACTAATGGACTTGTCATTTAAATTTGAAGCTCATGAAACACATGACTTGTTTACAAATGTGTTACAAACTTAGTTGAACACTTATTTTTCGTATTTATTCCTTAGATTAGATTCTTCTTTTTTATAATACAAAAATAATCAAATAAGTTTTTAATATTCACAAATTACATCAATTGAATTCTGTCATAATATATATTTAATGTAAATGCAATACGTATCGAACGCTTTCGATCAATTTCTAAAGATAAAATTAAACTACACATAGACATAAATTTGCCCGTTCTGTTATATGTAAATAATAAAATATATTTCTATTAATCACAATCAATAGATAATGTTGAAATTGAACTATATGCACAATTAATATGAAGGATAATTTTGATCAGAAATCAGATAAAATCGCTGTAAAAAAGTAGAAAATTAATTGAAATCTGCTAATGCTTTTGTAGGTTTCAATTGTTTACAGGGGTTTTATCCATTTTCAGATTCAAATTTTTCTTAGGATTTCTTGGTTTTATCCCTGCTCACACAAATTATTTTCGGTAATTAAAAATTGAACTCTTTTGCATTTTAAACGTTTCAAATTGAAGCTTAAAATATATTTAATTTTAAACTTTTATGAATTGAACAATTAAAAGATTTTTTGTTAATTAAATATAAAACCACACACTTATTTTCAAGACATGAATTGAAGAATCAAGCAATGAATTAAACATTTTGTTTAATTATATCATTTTAAGTAATTTAAAGCTGGAAATTTTAGAAATTAAAAGTCATGAAAGTGATTTAATGCCCCTTGACCGGGAAATGACAGAGAATTTATTTCTTGACTGGTACTTTTACAAATTTTTAGGAGCAAAATCAGTTCAAATTGGATCTTAACCGTTTTTTAAATGATTAGTTGAATTGTTACCTTTTTCATGTATGAAATTCAGCTTACAATGCGTAATTCGAAAATCATTTACTTTAAAACTTCTCCATTTTAGATTTTTATTTTTAGGCTTACATTTTAAATTTAAAGAATTTTAAAATGCAATCTTGAAGACTTGAGCAATTCAAAAAGAAAAGTGCTTAAAATTGGAAAATTTTGACTAAAAATATTTGATTTGATTTACTATGATAAATACTTTAATTATTTTTAAAATTGAATTGTAATTCATGTATTAAAAAGTAACCATAATTTATTTGACATCCGTTCAAAATTTAAGAATTTCCCGATTTTAATGTTGAAAAGTTAAATATTTCAATTTGAAAGCCTTGCCCGTTAAAGAAATATAAATGATCAGTTAAAACTCTATGAACTATTTTCAATTTAAAAGTAACTAAAGACATTTATTAAATGTAAAATATTGTTTCAGTCTAAAATCTAAAGTATCGTTAAAATTTCAAAGACTTAAAATTCCAGTAATTTGAAGAGATATTTAGATCCTTTGAAAGCATTCAAAATTAATTTAAATCTTGAAGTGATTTTAAAGAATTGAAACGAAGAGCTTCTACCGACAACACCCAGCTATTCGCACCGAAATTTTGGTGCAAATAGCCACGGCCTAATTCAAAAGTGAATGTAGATTTCTGAACATTTGGAACGCAAAATTTAGAAGCTTTTTAAAAATGGTGAAATGCTTCAAACAAATAAAAAAATGTTCTTAAGATTCCTAGGAATATTAAAAATGAGATTTTATTTAAAAAAATTATTTTACAGAATGTATAAAATATTGTTTAAAAGTTTTCATTTGAAAAACTTTAAGACAACAGGTAGATTTTTTAAGATCTTGAAACAAAATTTGGAAGATTTTTAGGGATTTTTGAACTATTGAAAATGAAAATAATGTAACTTCTAATTTAACAAGTGTTCAGTTAAAAAAAAATTAATCATTAAATTCTTAATGGTTTTAGCTTCAAATAGCTGAAATTGATATTATTACAATTGTTTTAATTAATTTATTGATTCTGTGTATATAGTTCAATTTCAACATTATTCATTGTTTGATATATTATACTGAAAAAATTAGCAACTTTATTTCTATTTGTAGTTTCATTTAATTTTTAGTAATTCATTGAAAGCGTTCGATACGTTTTGTATTTACATTAAATATATATTGTGATAGAATTCATTCGACGTAATTTGCGAATATTAAACACATATTTTATTATTTGTATATAACATTGATAAACAATAGAATATCATTGAAGAATTCTCTTGATAGGGCGCGCGACTGTTGGTTCTCGTGCTTCGCACTCGATAATACGAGGGTAGTTCAATAAGTCCTTAGAATGACCAACAGATGGCGCGCGAATCGCTCCAAATCATCTGTTTTCAGTCAGCAACACTCCCGACTAGATA
>NC_046664.1:132104152-132121981 GCF_010883055.1 Belonocnema kinseyi | reverse complement strand
TTTTATATATTCGAGAATCTTTGAAATACTGTGAAATTGTTTAATAAAAAAATGTATTTTTTGGATTTTCCATTATTTTATACGCTGTCAAAATTTGAATTTTTGATTTTTCAAGAAAATGAAAAAAGTTGTTATCATAATCTTGTAGGGCGTTTAGAAATCAAACCTTTTCTTCTCTCGTCTTTTTTCATATCGTCCGTTATTTGAGTTACAAAGTTCATTTCCGTGTGTTTTTTGGAATTTTGTAAATGCTTAAACCCTGGTAATTTTTGGTTTTATGAAAAAAGTCATCAATATAAATTGTTCAACTTTTTAAATACTATAAATATCCGTATAGAACATTTTTGAATTTGGAAAAAAGTAGTCTCAGAATGTTCAAAATTCGCTCACTTTTTAAATTTTATATCAAAAATGGCTGGCTAACGAACTTAACCTTTAGTTTAGGATACTAAAAGAGAGTACCAGAGACCACTCTAACAGAATCATTTTTTCAAATGTCATCGTGCTCACAGGCAGACAGGCATACATATATACATACATACAGACCGACAGACAGATACATTAGTAAAAACCTGTTTTTCGGATTCACGGGGTGTCAAAAAGTGGACATTTGACAAAAGGGGGGGGGGGCAGTCAAATTTTACTCAAATCTAATACCTTCTCCGATGAGAATGTAAAAAATTAGGTTCAAAAGAGAACGCTACAAGCATCTTGAATAAGGTATTACAAAGGGCCTTATTTATACATTGTGAAAGAAATTTTTAAAGATTATTCGCTCCAACAACCCATATTTTGTTTGAGAAGAGGGCCTGATACAAGAAATGAAACAAGTTCAATCCATTTACTTAGATAGAGATCGATTTATAAGAAAAAAGAATAATGAAAAATTTTGAACATTTTTGCAAAAAGAAACAGATAGCTCACGGCAACTAAATCTATGGAAGATTAAAAAAGACTTATTTTCTCCTTTTCACTGCTAAACATTTTATGGATGATAAATATTGGTATAAAGAAAAATATCCAGAAAGTGAAGAAGCATATTCAATCCTTATGTAAACTAACCACATCCAAGTCATCGAAAGCATTGTTTTTTTGTGTTAATTATGAAGGTGCCTTTTTGTTATTTTAATTTTTTAAATAGAATGAATTACATTTTGTATTGTGACATACACAATAGTACTCGATTCAAACTTGTTTTTTTTTCTTAATTTAAAAGAAAATTATTAAATTTTAAATGCCAAAGACATAATAATTACTTTCACGTAATTATTCAATACAATTATGAATTAAAATTTTTAACTCAAAAAGAAAAAGTTTTTAGTTTTAAAATTAATTTTGAAGGTTTATCAAATTTGGTGTATTACAATAATTAATATTACCTTCATAAAATTCAATTAAGATGAGATATTAAAGTTGTTTTTAACCTTTACTTACAATAATTACTTTATTAAATTAATAAAAACGAACAATCCTTTAATTTTCCCTGAAAAATTGAAAAGGATTCGAGTGATCTTTTAACTGTGAAGAATTGAAATGAATGAAGCGACCCTCATTTCAATTCGGCCTCAAGAATTGGAATGAATTTGATTGTAGTTTAGGTATCATGAATTGAAATGAATAAACCAACACTTGATGAAATTTGCCGTCACGAATTGGTGCGAATTCCCGTGTGTATCACACTCTACTGAATTCAGATGAATAGATTTTTCATTGTCCATATTCGTGATGAAGAAATCGGGCGAATAAGAGTTTTATTTCAACTCTCACCAATTAAAATGAATTGGCTGTCACTGAAATGTATTCGTGTTGTCGCATTTACAAGAATTAGCTCCTATAAAATTTGTAACCGAACTCGGGCTAATAGGAGATTTGAAGAACAAATTTCTTGTTCCTGAATTTATACGAATGCACAGACTGCTCCAATTCCTAATTGTCGCAGAGCGGAATTCAAGCGCCTTCTAGCGTATTTGCCTTAATTAGCCCCAATTACTTTTTTTTTACTAGGATATAATTGAATTTTCAATTGATGTAGATATACGCCATTTATAAATATTAATGTAATGTTAAATATTATATCTTATAATGTGAACTTTTTCTAATATGGTAATAAAATAATTGAAAAGATTATTGATCCATTTTATCCCACATTTATAATTAAATTGAGAGCGTAATTCGAAAATTTTTTAATTTACTTTCAATAAAATATCTAAAACTAACAGCACCATCTCCGTACCTCACTAGATCCTCACAAGTTGTCGCTCACGGAGTAATCGCCATACTTTTATTTGCAGCCTTAAAAATTTAAAAAAGTGTCATTAACTTCTGCTGAAGGTGATTTCAAGCGCATCCATAATAGCTCAAATAGTATGTTGCGCGCGAAGTTTAAAAATAAAATTTTCTCTCACTTGCATCGCAGCGTTGTTGTCTGAGGTTTCCGCTACGTGGTGCTAGCATCCAGAAAAAATTCTTAATGTTACCAACGGAACGCTTATTAACTGTTACTCACAGAAGGTGCACTTGAAGTGGCCTTCAGCCCATGTAAATAACAGGTATTTTATTTTTTTTTAAAGTTTTTAACGCTGAAAGGAAAAGTAATGCGATTAGCCCGTGAGATTCTAATGCATATTTTAATGTATAATCCGAATTTCAACAACTTAAAAGTTGATTTTGCTGTTTTTTTTAGTTTTTTAAAAAGGAATCGAATGGAGACTCAATGGGGTCTTCACGGGTACTTTGTAGAGGGTCCTACAGAATTATCGCAAAGAAAAGATTTCATTTAATCCCGGCAGAGGTCTCCCCTGCTTGAGCGGGATATTAAGGTAAAAGGAATCTACTATTACACTAAGTCACAAAATTTTATAAAATTTGTGTTTATTTTGTTTTAATAGTGCTTGGTTATGTATTTTGAAGCGTTGATTCTAAAACTAATATTCTTTTTTTCGCACAATCAGTATTTTTGGAGGTATTTAAGATTTAATTTTCAATATCACATAAACCTTTTAACTCTGTTTCATAAATCTTATTTTTGATTTATTATTCATTATTATTGATAATTTATTTGATAAAATTCAAGCTTATATGATTTTAATGCTATATCCTCATGTATTTTGAAGCACTGATTCTAAAAATAAATTTTTCGTAACATAAATATTCTCATAGATATTTAACATTTAATGTTCAATATCGCGTAAAAATGAAAAAATCATATTGCGAAATAGCAAAAACGTGAAAAGAACCATAAGTTCATTTTCCAAAACATTGGATCGTTAGTGATGAATCAAGCTTCAATTTTAGCCCTATGAAAAACCTTTAGCATTTCCGGTTTCTTTGATAGAAGCTTAAATTTGAGAAACAACCAAAAATGGGGAGTTTTCACTATGTTTTCTTTCTTTATAAAACGCGAAAAGATAGAACATTTTCCCCTTCAGGATCTTAATCTACATAAAAAAGCCACTGAAATTTTCCACCAATTGATGAAAAAGAAAAACTTAAACCCAGTGTTATCAACAGAACTTCATAATTTTGTATACAGTGCTGTGGCAAAATTTGATTATTTTCCATCAATTGGTTCGCATTTCGCATAGGGTTTGTTTTTTAAACAAAATTTGATATGCTATCTGGTATTTTAAAGATAACATTTTATACTTGGTTTTATAAACATTCTGAGCATTTGAGCGAATGTTAAAAAATAGCAGACCGTATGCTAATGCTTTCGACAATAATACAGAATAATTCAATAAATGTCTTAAAAATTTATTCCTTAAAATTTATATTCATTGTTATTATTTTTAGTGCTATAAGCTTAATCTCAGACTTGGGATGATTGCTTGATTTGGAGAAGGCATTTTTGTGAGTTGGATTTTTTTATATCCAACATCTGCTATTATTATAATCTTACAAACTGTTATGAATGATCACTTTTGATTTCAGATCCCGTGTTCATATTGTCGGATCATAGTCTCTATGACAAACTTAAGGGCATGTGATACTTAGAAAATTGTCGATTTGATCAGTTTTAGGTTCCGCCGGATTTTTTTCTAGAATAATACATATTTTGCCTTAAAAATTTGGGAAATGATAGCGAACATGCTAACGGACGCCCCCACACACTTTTTTTGTAGGTTAATACAAAAAAGTTTTAATTTAGCAAAATGTGACTTATTTGCATAGCGCTTAGGAATTAGTATCGATTTTTCAGTATTAGATTCCCCCGGCTTTTTTCCTAGGGTAAGAAATATTTTGTCCTTAGAATCTGGGAAATGATAGCGAACATGCTAACGGACGTCCTCGCACACTTTTTTTGTGTTTTTTTTTGTGGAAACTTTGGACTTACAAATAAACATAGTAATTAATCTCCCGGAACTAACCTTATTTGCAGGCAAATGAAAAAGTGTATTTCATAAATAATTTCCAAATTATCGGAAAGGCAGAGATAAAAAACGACGTAACCTCAAAATAATGCCCTACCGAAAAGAATCTTTGAGTATGTACTAAAAATTCTTTAGGTCAAAGAATCTCAAAGAAATTCTCCACAGGCACTTAGATTGATATTTTTAAAGGTCCAGGAAGCTCGTTTAAATGGTCTGAAGGCTTTAAAACATCCTTTCCGAAATTGAAATAAGAATACGATCATAAATAACAAGCAGAGAGGCTATCTCAATACAGTAGCCGACACTCAAGGATCCTTTGTTAAGCTTTCGGATTAAAATTTAGAAGTACATTTTTTTTAAATTTTATAGTCAACAGCCTAAAGCATAATTCGGTATCTACGGGTTTCGATTACTTCAGATATCTAACTTTTATTTTTAATGCTTAAAATTGGAATTAATAGAACGTTTCTCGTAAATGGAATGAGATACGCCAAAAAAGACAACATTTTTGAATTCAACTAGAAAATTGTATATCAGTATATAAGTTATAATTATAAATAAGTATAATGAGAAAATTCATCAATTAAAAAAAAGTGCTAATAATTTGAAGAGAAATTTAAAAAGGGAGAGCGGATTAGCCACGACCAATTACTGTAAATAACTCTGCCCGCCCGGTACTACGAGTATCTTGTTTCAAATCGACATTGTTTATAGACTCAAATGGGCCAAGCTATTTCACTAAAGAAAACTAAGAGATTTCTTTCGGTAGGGTGCATAAAATTATTATTTTGAACAATAAATTTTTTTGTTATGATCCCTCAAAAAAGAGTCCGGAGAGGTCCGTTATGATATTTTATAGCATCTCCCAATTCAGTTTAAAAAAATTTTCATTTTTGTGGAAAAAAGCCGGGGGAACTGTACCCGATTGACCACACCGACGAAGTATCACATGCCCTTAAATTTTTAGGTTTTTTCGTCGGACAGAAGATTTGATATAATTTAAATATATAGTCAAGTTCGGGAATTAATTATCGTTACATTAATTTTACCTACCTTTTTTTTTAAATTTAATTAATAAACCGTCTCAAATTTAGCGTTAAGATATTGATTAAAATAATCTGTTAATTCTTTTTCAACAGTTCAAGATCAGACCAATGAAACTCGACTAAAAAACAAAAAATAAAAATTGAAAAGGAACCTCCTTTTATGCTGAAAATAAAACGATCATTAGGTCGCGCGTTAGTACACAATAAAGAGTAATAAGCGATACCTGGCTGCAGTCAAAACTTACTAGACGCCGCTAGATGAACATTTGACGAACCCTAGACAAGGTACTGCGATATCTGGCCTCAGGTAAAACATGCTAGACGCCGCGAGAAAGAGTGTTTTGTGACTTTGAGCCAGGAAAAGGATTGTAAAACGCGTGAGTATTAAGCGCGTGTACCTACTCTGGCTAACATCAAAATCTAAGTTTTTTGAAAATTGTAAATATTTAATATTCAAGGTCAAGGGCCAATGTATCTTAAAATTGTTAAAAAATTATGAATCTTCTTTACAAACTGATAATTTTGTAATTAAATTGTTTTTTTTCAGATGAAAAATTTCAGCAGACTCCAAAATTGTTGAAATTTGTAAATTCTGTTGTTTACAATAAAAGTTATTAAATTTAAATCTAATTATTTATGTTTGAAAATACCAATTTCAGATGAAAGACCCGAGCATAACCTAATTTTGTTGAAAAATCGTAAATATTTAAATTTCAGTGCCAAACGCGAACTTAACTTGGAATTATGAATTATGAAAATTATGAATCTTCTTTAAAAACTAATAATTTTGTAGTAAAAATGTTATTTCCGATGAAAAACTTGAGCAAAATCCAAAATTGTTCAAGGTTGTAAATTCTGTTTTTTTAAATAAAAATCATCGGATTTAAATATAATTATTGTTGCTTAAAAATACTAATTTCAGGTGAAACGCAACAACATCACCTAAATCTGTCGAGAAATTGTAAATATTTTATTCTCAATGTTCAACGCCAACTTAACTTAAAATTGTTAAAAAATTATGCGATATTCCTTCATTAATAATAATTTTTTAATGCAAATGTTCATTTCCGATGAAAAACATTAACAGAATGCTAAATGATTCAAATTTGTAGATTCTATTATTTAAAATAAATATAATTAAATTTGAATATAATTATTTTTGTTAAAAAATACCAATTTTCGGGTGAAACATGCCAACATAAGTCAAATTTGTTGAAAAATTGTAAATATTTCATATGCATTGTCAAACGTCGACTTAGAATTGTTAAAAAATTATGAATCTTCTTTAAAAACTAATAATAGTGTAATCAAAATGTTTATTTCGGATGAAAAACTTAAACGGAATCTAAAATTAATTGGATTTAAATCTAATAATTTTTGTTTAAGGATACTAATCTTTAGATGAAACACAACAGCATAACCTAAATATCTTGAAAATGGTAAATATCTTCTATTTAATGTCAAACGCGAACGTAACTTGGAATTAAAATTATTTCTTGAAAAAAAGATCCTACTCCATCTTCACTCCATTGGGAGTCGAACCACAAAACTTCTGATTTCCGGTCAGGTGCTTTTCCAATTAAGCTATTAGAGGGATCAGAATAAGAACTCTTAATTCAAGAACATAACGCTCATTTTCAGCTAGGTGTTAATGGCACAAGTAATTATTTAAAAGTTTTAAATTTATCTGTTACATCATCAGAGATTGTATCTTGCCGACAGTAGATCAACCCTCCAAACCATGAAGGTAGAAAATCTGCACAATATCGATCAAGTTAAGAATCTTGAATAACAGAAAATGCTTAACGTCTTAATAAGACTAGATGGAAAATAATATTTTTAAATTAAAATTATTTTTTGAAAAAAAGATCTTACTCCATCTTCAATCCATTGGGAATCGAACCACAAAACTTCTGATTTCCGGTCACGTGCTTTTCCAATTAAGCTATTAGAGGGATCAGAATAAGAACTCTTAATTCAAGAACATAACAAGTTACCAAAAAATAAAGAGACCAAATTTGTTCACCAAAAAATGATCTACAAAATTGATTATTAATGACTTTACGACCGAATACATAGTTTTTATTTTAATCGTGAAAAATAACGTTGAAAAATAATAAAATAAAATCATTGGAAAAATGATACCAGATGCGAAAATACATAAATCCTGAAAAATTGTGCTTTATAAAAAGATCTTAACTAATAAATTTTAGCGCCTAAATTATATCTACAAAATTTTCTTTGAGCCACTTAAGGGTAGGATGGGTATTTTTGGTTTAAGTCGTTAAAAATAACATTGAAAATAAAGAAAGGACCTCGCACACATCTATGGAAAATATGGTCCCGGTCAAATTGGCTGAAACTGTAGTATGATGTAGTTTCTAATATTCTGATCAAATAAGGTCCTTAGACATTGGGTCCATAAAATTCCAGGTTTCGAAATAGGAGGGACCAAATGTCACTTTTCATGGACGCGAGAGAAGTACCACGGACCCTCGAAGACTGTTTGGCACCAGGCTCAAAGATCATGCCGAACTCACTGTCCGTTGGATATTTTGTAGTTTGGGACCCCCTAACAAAACATCAAAGATCGTCATCAAAGATCTTCTGACAATATAAATAACGAGACTCTTATTTTGCCTACTATCTCATCGAAAAATAACTTTTAAAAAGTTAACACTCAGCCCTTGGCGAAGCTTACACTAAAACATCATCAAATCAGGCTCATCAATCTTCGATAAATCACGTGGGTCTGGCAAAAAATATTGCAACTGGACACCAGACAAGCGACAAGGCCTATTAAAAAATTCTAAGCCGTGCAGTAGGACGATTGGTATAAAGTCACTCACATCCAAATGTTTAGGGCAAGAACGAGTTGATTCCGGTACGTAAATATTTTTTATCACAAAAAAATTAACCCTACATTTCACCGACAATCTGGGCATATCTTGCATTCTGCTATAAAATATACAAGAACTATTTCTTTCTCTTTTTCTTAAACATTGAGTGTCAGAGAATTCGGATCAAGTGCTGAATCATTCATCTCCATATTAATGCTTCGATTGCAGTTCAGACATATCCTCGTATTTTCATCAATCTCTTGAGGAGCTATTTCATGTTCAGCACGACGATAAATTGCGATTTGTTGTTGCTCATTTTCTGCATTAGATATGTGTACCATCGCTCGTGGCTGTAAGGCAATTGCACATATGTAGCAACTTATTCTGACGGGCGGCATGACTAAATTTCAGGTACAGGGAAATTCTTCAGTATTATTTTTTATAAACTTGACTCCAATATCAAACAAACTTTGCCCCAGGCGAAGAAAATAGAAAGTTAATGCAGAATTTGTGTCAAGAGTAAACTACAAAGATTCTTTCAAAAAAAGGATATACATAATGTAAACAGTTTAGAAATTAACAGTCAGGTTGACATGGCGGCAAAACCTCCTATATTACAAGCCACCGATGCCCGAAATCTAAAAGTTTATTAAAAGGAGGTTTTTTCATTAATATAACCGATTTCCAAAATCAAAAGTTTCAAAATTGACAAACAAAGGAGATTATGGTTCATAAACAAAATATTACGTGCATATTTTGTGATCAAATTAAAACGTGATGAGGTTATGGATGAAATGTAGGGCTAATGTTGTAAAAGGAAAGTATACGTAGGGGTATCAACTCGCTCTTATCCTACCAAACATTTTTTATATATAGTGGTTAAACTACGCCCACAAACTATCCCCGTAGTTTAGTCTAGACGACGTAATTGACGGGAAGGGTACAAATGTGCACGAGCCCATCTGTGCACGTCGATGGCCACAGGCGCAACTGCCACCGGACAATCTGTGTACGTGAACCGTTAATAAGGTACCATCTGTGCACGTCGACATTTAGTCATTTTATATTTTTTTATTTTTCATTTTATTTAATCTTTTAGACATTGATTCGACATTCAGACGTGCTCAGTTGGAAATGTTCCATATGTGAACGTTGAAATGTACACGTGCACAGATGGTCTGGTGCACAGTTGTGTCTGTGGCCAACAACATGCACAGTTGTGCCTATGACCAACGATGTGCACAGACTGGGCTCGTGCACAGTTTCCATCACCTGCAATTGACAGAACCTGATTAATTAGTTTGCATAAGTACTTAGTGGGCACAAAACTATGAAAAACCCATGAACGTCCTTGGGACGTTCCTAGGACGTCCTATGTCAGGCCAATCAACGTCACTGAGACGTCCAATGTCCTAAAGATGACCTAAATACGTCTTATAAACATGGACTTTCTCGGGACATCTTTTGTACTGACATACGTTTTTAGACTATCTCTAGGACGACTAAAAGACATGTTATAAAAGACGTCTTAGGGATGTCCCAAAGACGTCTCTAGGATGTTCTTAACTTTTTTGCCCACTGGGTAGGTACGCACTAAGTGATGTTTAATCACATTTAGTTTGTGTAAGCCTGGTCCGAAAACTACGACGTAGTTCGTAAGACATGATTAATTAGTTTGAATGAAGAATTATGCCCTTGGTAATATAACTTCAAATTCAGTTTATGTTACTATGATCTGAAAACCACTAATTAATTTTTTTACGGACGTTAAAATGATAATAAGTACGTACGCAATTGGTGATGTTTAATCAAATTCAGCTTGTGTTAGCCTAATGCAAATACTACCAATTAATTTTTTTACCGTAGTTAGGCTACCGCCAGCCACACTCCTCATAATTTAGTCTTGACGATATGGTTAATAGGACCTGTTTAATTAGATTGAATATAACTACATGAAAGGCGACCTACGATGCAACACCGACAAAAAGCGATCCAACTCTCAAATTTCAGTTTTAGATATTAATGAACAAGGGACCCTACAATACAAAATATCAACGGAACAGAGAGTTCGGCATGATCCCTGAACATGGTGCCAAACAGTTCTAGAGGATCCGTGGAACTCCTCGAGTGTGCCTGACACTCTTCTCACCTGCATTAAAAGCGACATACGATGCAGCACTGATGGAAAAATATCCTTTTCTCGACCTTCAGACATGGATATTATTGTTCGGGGTCCTAAACTAAAAAATATTAAAGGAACAGAGAGTTTAGCATGATCCCTGAGCGTGGTGCCAAACAGTCCTCTGTGGTCGCTGCAACACTTCTCATCTGCATGAAAACCGACATACAATGCAACACCGACGGAAAAGTATTCTTTTCTCGACCGTTAGATATGGATATTATTGTTAAGGGAGTCCCGAACTACAAAATATCCAATGGACAATGAATTCGGCATGCTCCCTGCGCGTGGTGCCAAACAGACCTAGAGGGTCCGTGGAACTCCTCGAGTATGCATGAAACATTAACCTTGGTACAACACCCACGAAAAAGTATCCTTTTCTCGACATTCAGGCATGCTTATGAGCTTAGTGCCAAACAGTTAACGAGGATCCGCGGAACTTCTCTCGCGTCCATGAAAAGTGACATTTGGTCCCTCCTATCTCGAAACCTGGCGTTTTTTTGACCCAATGTCTAAAGACTTTATTTGATCAGGATATTAGAAACTATATTATACTACAGTTTCAGCCAATTTCACCGGCACCATATTTTCCATGGATGTGTGCGGGGTCCTTTAATTTCTGGAAAAACGGCACAAGTTGCATTAAAAAGTTTATTATCAAAATTGTTTTTTTTTATGATGCACAACTTTTAAAAATCTTAAAATCAAAATAATAGAAATATGTATGTTTTAATACCAATATATATTATAAATTGTAATAATATAAATTCATAAAAAAGATACATTTTTTATCCTAGACGAGAATGAAAATTAGTGGAAAATAATAAGCAAATATTACAGTAATAATGAAAATAATAAACTTTGTCAACTATTTTGCAATATCTAAATAAGCCGTACCAGCCCGAAGTGCAGAAATAAATGTAATGTACATATAATATAATAGTGTTGCACATAGCGTAGAAAAAATCCCATTTTAGACAAAATCGAGTGCGAAACATGAGATGCGTGATAAGAAAGTCTTCATTAAAGCCGAAGGAGGTTTAAATACATGAATCAAGAGTCGCACGCCCTAGGCGCGCTCAAACTTGCGAAAAAAGCGAAGTGCGTGACGAGAATGTACCCACGAGGTGGACAGATTTAAAAAAAATGAAAATAATTGGGCTTAAAACTCATTATTTTCATTAGAAAATACCAATTTCAGGTGAAACACGCCAACAAAACCTAAATCTGTTGAAGGGTTGTAAGTATTTAATATTGGATTAACATCCCATATACCACACCCATCGTATTCATGAGACTTGCTTAAATTGGCCATATATTTACTAAGTTCTGCACACGTCTTGCCTTTATTGGCCGGATATCGAATAAAGCTTGCTAACATCTTGCCTTTATTGGCCGGATATTTACTAAGCCTTGCTCATGTCTTGACTTAATTGGCCAAAAATTGACCAATTCTTGCTCATATCTTGCCTTAATTGGCCGGATATTTACTAAGTTCTGCACATGTATTTCCTTCATTGGCCGGATATTGATTAACACTTGCTCATGTCTTGGCTTAATTTTCCGGATATTGACTAAGTCCTGCTCATTTCTTGCCTTAGTCAGCCGGATATTTACTAAGTTCTACAGATGTCTTGTCTTCTTGGCCGGATATTGGCTAACACTTGCCCATGTCTCGTATTATTTGGCCGAATATTCAATAAGTCCCGTATATGTGTTGACTTAATTGGCTGGATATTGACTAAGTCCTGCACATGTCTTGCCCTAATTGGCCGGATATTGGCCAAGTCCTGCTTATGTCTTGTCTTTATTGGTCGGATATTTACTAAGTTGTGAAGATAATAGACTAGAGTTTCTCCATCATGCAACGGTGGACTATAGACATCAAATTTAGCCCCATTAAGAAGTAAAGAAAATTAATTGAAAAATTGTCTCTACGAACCTCTGCTTTTCCTAATTGGTAGGAGTGGGATTAGGATTACATCTACAAGGCAAGGTTAAAAATGTATCGATGAAATTTTAATTATGACACCTGTTACATGTAAAAGTGTGAGTGCTGTGCAAGTGTAAATAGGTAAGCCCAACGTGTACTTAACTTAATTAATCAGAGCGTTCCTATTATCGTGGAATAAATATTTTACCTAAATTAAAAGTTTCGGAGCTTAAACATTAAGATGAACCGTGATCTCTACCAGTGATTTCCAATCCTTTTATCGATAAGGTACAACATTTTCCAGTACGAAAAAGGAAAACCGATCCCATAAATAAAAAGGAGTACTTAACTGGTACTATGCAGTTTGGTAGCCTCCCATCCAAATATTCAATGTGAAACTAGAATTTGCTACCCGTGATATTCAAGACATATTTCTGATTATTAAAATGAAAAGTTCTCAAGGTTAACAGAATACTTGGTTCGTAACAAACTGATGGTGGCAGCGGTGATATCTTGCCTTAATTGGCCGTATATTTACTAAGACTTGCTCATGTCTTTCCTTAATTGGCCGAAAATTGACTATCTCTTGGTCATGCCTTGCCTTAATTTCCCGGATATTTACTAAGTTCTGCATGTGTCTTTCTTTCATTGGCCGGTTTTCTTAAAAATTTATAAATCACGGATTCTTGAATTGTCAAGATTTTTGTCTGCTTCATGGAGTCACAGTTCACTGAGTGAATTTCCTTCGTTCGAATTAGATTGGTTGGATTTACTCTAACCAATTCTAATTTTTATCACGCCGAACTAACTCAGGTGAAAATTAAGAATTCTGCTAATTAGGCCAGGTCGATATCGACGTAGGCCGACCAAAAAAATTTTAATTTTCGAATTATGAAATAAATGAAACTATTAATTTTGAGAACTGAATGAAAGAAAATCTAGAGTATCTTAAGATTTATCGACAATGAAATCAACAGAAGGTCGAGTAGAAATCAATCTTCTACTGTAAGAGAACGTAAAGTTAAAGGATTGAAAAGTGAATTCTTGCTTCGCGTAATCGCAATAAAAGAGTATGATGTGCGTAATTTCCATTTGAATAAAAATTTCAAATGGAATTTTTGTCAATTATTTCGCTCTGTGGAAATACAATGAGTCTTCGACTCTGTGTATCTACGCCGAGAGATTGAATTATTATTTTTTTTTCAACATAGGGCAAAAAGAGAGAAAAATTTAGATTGTAATTCTTTCAATTTAAATTTGCTTGCAATTCATCCACTCTGAACCCTAGAGAATTTAGTTTTTCGGTTCGCCGTAGTGTTTGAATTACTTTTTGTCTAATGCCGAACAAGAAAATTCCATTGTAATAAAACAGTCTTGTAAGAAGAGAAAACGTTTCGGAAGGAAACACTGTAAAATTTCTACTTTACCTAGTTCTGCGCAAATCTTTCGAAATTTAGTTTACCCTGTGAGAAGGATCGTGTCTACATGGGTGGTCTAACTTACAAAACGACTTGAATCACCAGTACAAGAACCTTTGCCGGTATTAGCTCAAGTCCAAGTAGAAATAATAGACTTGGAATTTGAAATCACTCTTGGGCAACGACAACAGGCGTTTAGGGAAGAAAATCACCCAGGGATAGGAACATTCCGATTACGGCACAAAACCCACAAATGATAGAAATTATTGATAGTGACGTTTCTGACGAAGAAACCGAAATTTTCGAATCTGATTCAGGACACTAAATTAAAGTCAAATCGACGCAAATAAAAGTTCTAGACAATTGCGTTACAGCTTGCTCAGCCCTCACTAATTAAATAGTTTATTAAAATCTAAGAAAACCACTTTGACTATTCCTGGGAATAGTATTCGTGAGAAGACGAAAAATTGGTAGTAAGTTTCTCTATTAGAAAGCTTTGCAAAACTTTACAAAAATACCTAACCCGGGCGATACTGTACCTGATCCAGGTTCAAATACATCAGTGGTGAGTGTATTAGGGAATCCACCTAAAATTCAAAATAGGGGTACCCTGATTAATCTAGATGCAAGCACTGTAATGGCCTCTGTCCTGGAATATATGACCCTTCAACAGAGCACTTACTACATTCCAGTGTTCGATGGTAAGGAACCACCTCTAAAGGATTTCATTCAGGCCGTTGCAAATGGTGCTGTTTATATCACCAGTGCTACTGAACCGGGATTCATTAAGGCAGTCCTATCTAAGCTTAAGGGATTCGCTAGGGAAAGCGTTCGCGGAAAACAGTTTGGAAAAGTCAATGAACTGATAGCTCATCCCAAAGAGCGCTTCGCGCCTATTAGAGAACAGGAGTGGTACATTGAGTCCATAATTAATTTTAAAGTGAAACAGCGCGAGACAGTAAGCGACTACATCGATAGACTAATAGGGTTTTTGAGCGGAGCTCGACTTGCCCTAGCAGAAAAATATACTGAGGTTAAAGGAGGAGTCAAGGAAAGTGATAGTATGATGAAGCCTATTACTGATTGCGCATTAGGCGCATTTGTCAGGGGTCTCCCTACTTAAATGTCTGTGTTTGTGAACGCCCGTAACCCTAAAACGATTATGGAAGCATACGAATACGCTAAACATTTTGAGGAATATTAAAAAAATCGACTGACATCTTAACCATGGAAAATGTAACAGCGGCATTATATCACATTTCCCAAACTAAGGAAAAGACTTCGGGGATTAGACGGTCTACGAGCCCTTTTTAAATACAATAAGGTAAATCAGAAAAATCAAAATCAATGAGCGATAAGAAGGAAGGGGGATATCAGCAACAACTTCCATATTCTGGAGAACATAAGGGCGGAGGTTCAAATCCGGCTCATTTTCAATACGCTCTTCAACCTCCATATCCGCATCTCTAACTCCACCTAGGCCAGCATCACCAAAACCCCGGGAAAATTTAAACGCCTAGCACTCCTTTCCCGGACGCGGCAATGAGTCAATATTCCAAAGAGCGTCCAACCAAACACGTACAGTTCCCGGACAGTACTATCGGGTCCTGCAAACAGGATCCAAAGTAGGAGATTCCCCCATAGTCGCTCTATTCGCACCAGAATTTCGAAATCAGTGATGCAGTTTCCTTGCAGATCCGGGTTCATGATGTAAAACTGATTAAAATCCAAGCCTTACGACGGGATCTCACATACGAAGCTCAAAATGCGGTATTCCCGACAGGCATAACGCAACATCCTGTAAAAACAATTGCAACCGCTAACATCTCGTCATTCAGCGTCCACGTGGAATTTCATGCAGTGGAAGACGATTTCCCAATTTCACCAGATGGAATTATCGGCATACCTTACTTGAGAAAAGAACAAGCTCAAATTTCGTTTCGCCACAATTGTTTGGTCACACTATCAAATCCTATCATACCGATTTCATCTATTTACAAGGAACCAAGAGATGCTAAGAAATTACTAAAACCTAAAATTAAACCTTTTGCCCGAATTCTGAAAATCAAGGCACGGACTCGGAAATCTGTAGACATTGACGTTACAAATCCAGAGATACAGGAGGGATATTTACAGAAGATCGCAACTCCTGAAGGACTGTATCTAGGCAAGGCCATAGTCTCATTAGCCAGCGGAAAAAGTAACGTGCTTGCCATAAATACACTAGAAGAGGCCGTGAGTCTAGAAATTCCGCCCAAGAACTTGTTCCTCTTGATTTTTGTAAATTCCTAGGAGAAGAATCCTCCGATTCTGATTCAGAAAAGCCTCCAGAAAACGTGCAAGAAACAATAAATGGAAATTATTCTAAACGAGTGGAAAAAGTGGTGCAAAGTTTACATGTATCTCACCTAACGGAAGAAGAATGACGATTAGTATTTCATTGGGCCGAAGATTATTCAGATATCTTTTATCTAAAAGGGGAGACAATTCAAGTACCCCACTAGTACAACATCGAATCCCTACGATAGATGATACCGTGGCCCCATGGTGGGGCACTCTGGCCAATCACAGGCATCGTAGAAAGTATACCTTTATTGACAATTCCAAAGAAGATGGATGCCTCAGGGGGGATAAAATTTCGTATCGTAGCTGATTATCAAGCTCTCAATAAGAAAGTGATAGGAGATGGCTATCCCCTCCCTAACATTACAGACATTCTCGAACAATTAGGTAACGCCTAATATTTCAGTGTTTTCGATTAGGTTAGCGGTTACCACCAAATAGAAATGCACCTTGATGATCATGCTAAGACGGTCTTCTCAACCCCGAGAAGACATTTTGAATACGCGCGTATGCCTATGGGGATCAAAAATGTCCCCGCGACATTCCAGCGTCTTATGGATACCGTACTAAAACGTATGCATGGAACAGAGGCACTTGTTTACATCGTCAAAACAGACAATTTTTGGGACTTTAAGGTTATTATTGAAAGTTTATTAGGAACTACGCTAAATTAGCAAAACCCTTGAAAGAATTTTTAAAAAAGGAGACTAAGTGGGAGTAAGGACCGACCCAAAAACGTAGTTTTAGACAAATTTGCAGACATTTATGTAAAAAACCGATTGTACAATATCTTGACTTCGAAAGACCCTTCAAGTTAACAACCGATGCTTCCGAGTACGCAGTGGGTGTCGTACTCACCCAGGAAAAGGATCCAAATCAGTAGAAGGGCGACAAATTAATAATGCGGCTGAAACTGAAGCTGTAATTGAAGCTGCTAAAAAAGAACAGGAAGGAGGAATCAAATAGGGGGCATTATTCCTCAACTGCCCCAACTCAAAAAGCCATGTTTTTCGATTGTCTCTAAATTCTAGGAATATGTTCGCCTACCCAACAGTAGTTAATCCACAAACTTATAGATCAGGATTACCAACCCTCCCCAAGTGTGGGGGGGGGGGGGGGGGGGGGTTGAATTTTCAACCCCAATGCGTGCAGGGGTAGTTTCAAACGCCTGTAACTTCCTTTCTAATTACGCGATTAAAAATTTTTATGAGGGTTTTGGTAAGTGCTTTTTACACGCTTTCATCCTATTTTATTATTTATAACTAAAAAAATTGTTTAAACAATTTTTTCAATAAATCAATTGTTTATTTAACTTTTTTCGCAATTTAGGCATCTACGATTTTTTTTTAAATAGTCTCAAAAGAAAGCTTGACTTTTTTACTATGAAAAATGTCTAATAAGAAAACGGACAAATTGAAATTCATTGTGTTACAGAGCCGGTTGTAGAGGGAGTCCTCTCGCTCGCACTCGGGCGTTATGCGGCAGCATACCGCGGAACAGTTTTCAAGTATGCCATTTTTTTGTAATACTCACATTGATCCAAAATTGCATGAAGTCATCGGAAAAAACTATTCAGTAGTGTTAACCAGTAAGTTTGAAGGCATTATTCCTGAAGAACCTCAAAGCCACATTATTAGTTGAACATTTCTTGATTATGTTCGATTTTGCAGAAAACTATGCTTACGTGTTTCAAAATGCGA
>NC_046664.1:132098667-132104052 GCF_010883055.1 Belonocnema kinseyi | reverse complement strand
AATATTGAACTTGACCTTACACGAATGGAAAAAAGAGGAAGCGCAAGTATGCCTAAATTTCCGTCTACGTTTTTCCGATTCAATTTGCCCCGTCGGAGGCAAATTTATTTACGTCCACCCAATTCATCTTTTCAAGCTCCCACTACAAGATCTCTTTAAGCTACCTCGGGACAAGCTAGTAGATCTTAGGCTGCGTTTAAAACTCTAAATTCTCACTTCTTTTTTGATTCCGGCACTTCGACTTGAAGGATTGCGTGTAAGATGCAAATGTTCCGAACCGCGGACGGACGTGTAGAATTCTCCCTCCTAGGAAGGTAAAACTTACCGGAGTGATCTTCATCGAATTAAGATCCCCGTTAAGCCTCGATGGTGCATCGCAGGGTGAAAATGGTGGGAAAGAATTTTAGGTGGACAATTTTCATTAGTCAGAGAAATGACATAATTTCTGTGGCGACTGTTACCCTGCCAATTTACTTGCAATGACACCCAGACTCAAGTGGCCTAAGTCGGGTCAGTCACCTTCATTCTTGCAATTGTTGCGACAATGATGATGAAAAAAATGTATTGGTTCGCTTTTTCAGAATTAGGCAGGATGTTGCGAATAGTTTGGAATTTTGCTGAATTGCTTTAAGTTTAGAACATTCATAATTTATTTCTTAATTTCGAATGTGATTTAATTTAAACGAATTCCCATTCCTAAATAAATTACGGGTCAAGTGTTTCATCCCTATTGGGGATATATCAAACTTAACCCTTTTGTCATATCTGGTATTTAGTCTGCTGTTCCCAGTTTTAGTTTAATTAAAATCGGCCTATTTCTGATCGAGTTGTGCCTTTTCAAAATCTGGTAGTTTGGCGCGGGGTAGTTTTGACGGAAGGGGAAAGTATAGAGAACGGGAGAGATGGTGAACGCTTAGCACTGTGATACATCATCGAGGCGAGACGGTGGGGTTTACGCTTACTAGTGTGCGTACAATGGCTAGAGAAATGCTTTTTTCATGCAATATACATGCAGTGCAAAACAGAGCAAGTGTGAATTCTTAACTTGGAGATAAGAGTTCTGATGTTCATACCTGTATGTGTGCATTTTTACCAAAACTCGTTTGCTATACCATTACCCTTCATTTCCTCTCTCATTCTGTCTCACATCGAAATTTCATTCTTTTTCATTTACCATATGTTTCTTTAGTACCTAATGCTACTTAAGCTAAACTCAGAGATTAAAACTAGGTTTACCTGAAATCATGAATTTTTTATAAAGCTGGAAATGTTCAAGCAAGGGTAAGCTAAGTTTGTAAATCCATTTTTCTAAAATTCTTTGGCATGCTTTCAAATCATTTTCATTCCATAACATATATGTTCTTTGTGACTCTTCTATAATAATATAGGAGACTCTTAGCAATACGTATGCTCCCCCTGTGCCATTTATCAATCTAGGTTGAATTACCGGTACTGGAAGCATTTTATACTTAGTATAGTATGTTTTCTTTGTTAATGGTATGTCCAGAATAACTTTCAAGTTTCCTTTTTCGCAGGAAATCATGATTGTCGCTACCTGTGTTAATTCTGCCACGCTAGGTTCCGGTCCTTGAATTGGGAAGCTTAATTTTGGTACATCGTTTAGAAATGACCGGTATACCGGTTTTAGCTGTCTGTTGCTCAATAAGACTGAGTGGAGTTGTCGTCTTTGAGCTTGGTGGATTACCTCAAGACATTTGTCAGCAGAACGGATATAGCTGTCCAGTCCACCTTATGTGGCTGTACGGATTCGATTTAAAACATGTGTCTTATTTTGTTCCGGTAAACGAGATTCCAGTTCGTTGACTCTCTTCGCCACCTCATTGAGGTCGTAGTTATATTTTGTCATTTAATTTTCATGTTCTCGCGCCTGATTCTGTATTTCTTCCACCTGTGCTCGAATGACGTGTGTTTGCTGTTCCACTACATGTGAAATCGTTCCTTGATACTTATAGTAGAGCCCGTTATTAGTTCTCAGTGGGGTAACGCCATTGGTCGATCCATCTGTTTTCCCTCCAGTTTCCTTCTGGTAGGATATAATAGTAAGCAGCAGGCATCTCCAACGGGATTCCTTCGTGTTTTCCTAAAAAGAAACAATTGTTAGTTTTGATACTGTATGATTAAATTGAACATGTGCCTAAAGGGCCAAAATTAGTCTTTTTTGTTTACATTATTTGAACATTGTTTTTTAGAGCTTATTTTTGTAATCTTTCACCTTTATGGCATACATTCAACTTAACCCTTTCGCAGGCGCGAGGGGCGATACTTATGTTTTAGCAGTGAGGAATCAGGAGTTTGTCGGCGTGTTTCGTGAAACGATCGCCGTTATCATTTTCTAGGACAAAGTTGTGGTTTTCAGTGTACACAAAGATTGTACAAGGACATAACCGTCTACTATCGAACTTTACACTTTTAACATCCTTAATTATGAATATTTGATCGCCGATTTTGCACATTCACTGGCCTTGACTTTTTATCATAGTATTCCTTGGAGCGAATCTTTGATTTGATTAGATTTTCGGCGGAGATCTATTGAAGTTCGTTTAGTCTGACAATTAGATCGTGGAGATACGATCCGTAAGTTTCTAGTTCCTCACCTTGGGGAAAAGAGGATGGCGTTCGAGTCATACGACCAAATACGAGCTCGTACGGGGTGAAATTCGTCGCCTCGTGAACTGACGCATTGTACGCAAACATGGCGAAAGGAAGCAGCCTGTCCCAATCAATTGTTTAACATGGAATAGTTTTTCCAGTCTTATCATTATATTTCCGATCAAACTCCCTCCTCTGTCTATCAAGATAGCTCTTGGTGCGCCATATTGAGAAAACAGAGTCGTGGCCACTGCATGGGCAATTGTGTCGCCACCCCGGAATATTTCTGAAACGAGTTCTGTCATTTTATTCTGATGTAACGAACCTAAAAGATCTCCTGAATTGGCTATTCGACGTTGAGTCTGACCATCTCGTTCTAAAGTGAGACGGAGATTCTTTAGTCCTTCAACAACCATCTTGCAGTCAGTTTCGTCAAAATGACGTATCTTGACTACGATTGAGTAGGTTTTATGTTGACATTGAGGAATTGAAGAGGTTGACGCCGTCGTGGTGGGAGTTAGAAATTACTTCCAACTGGAGTTTCCTTCTGTTGGACATCCTGTTTTGATTCTGTCGTTGATAACAGCGTTAACCTTGCCTCTGGAGTGATCCCCACTCCTGGTGATGAAAATAAAGACCTCCCTAATGGTTGTGTACTAACAATGGGTGATTCAGTTTCTGTAGGAAGGCCCTTAAAACGGACCGTACTTCGTCGTGCCACCCCGGAATTTTTATCCGAAATTTCGGGTGAGCTTTCGCATGCCTCCCTCGTGTTTTCATTTTCCTCCTCACGTGAAGATAAATTCAGTGCCTTGTCCCCTGGGATTTCAATTTCCTGAGTCGTCTTCTCTTCATCAACTGTGGTAGAGAGGGTTTTTTCATAGTTCTCTAGAAAGGTCTGAACTCTCTTAGAGAATTCATCGTCGTCAAATTCTCCGCAGGGATCAATTGATTCTAAAGTCTGGAGCAGTTCTTTATCTCCTTCTTTTGACACATAAGTGGACGAATTAATTGAAGCTTCGTCCATTCCTTCGTGACCCCAATAGAGGGAACTGGTGGTCATATTGCGTAAATCAATCCCTCTTGCCTCTGCAGTTTTTATAACTCAGAAACGGATTTTTTAAGTTCCTTTTTCAGATTACCTGCTTCATCATCTTTTCTTGTTCTTCCGATTGTGATTCGTCTTCACTTTCGTCGAAGTCCAGATACGCGGCCGGGACATCTATAAAGACCTATGTCGGGTCAGAAACGCGCTCTATTTCGTCTAAGGCCCTTGTAATAACGTTTGCTTCTTCTCCCATCCCTTCACGGGCCAGTCTACCTGCTTCTGCGTTTCCCTCGATGGCACTGTGACTTGGGATATGTTCCCAGGTTACATCTAGGGGTGCCAAGGTTCTTTTTAGTCTTTCCAATTCTACCCGATTCTTAACAGGCTTATTGTCGTAAGTCTTCCAATCGTTAACTTTCCATTTTGGCATCCAGTCATTGGCACTACTCATCAGGTACTTTGAATCTGTCTTTAAACGTATCTATGGGGCATTATTACTCAACTGCCCCAACTCAAAAAGTAATGTTTTTCGATTGTCTCTAAATTGTGGGAATATGTTCGCCTACCCAACAGTAGTTAATCCACAAACTTATGGACCAGGATTACCAACCCTCCCCAAGTGAGGGGGGGGTTGAATTTTCAACCCCAATGCCTGCAGGGGTAGATTCAAACGCCTGTAACTTCCCTTCTAATTACGCGATTTAAAATTTTTATGAGGGTTTTGGAAAGTGCTTTTTACACGCTTTCATCCTATTTTATTATTTATAACAAAAAAAGTTGTTTAAACAATTTTTTCAATAAATCAATTGTTTATTTAACTTTTTTCGCAATTTAGGCATCTACGATTTTTTTTTTAAATAGTCTCAAAAGAAAGCTTGACTTTTTTACTATGAAAAATGTCTAATAAGAAAATGGATAAATTGAAATTCATTGAGTTACGGAGCCGGTTGTAGAGGGAGTCCTTGCGCTCGCACTCGGGCGTTATGCGACAGCATACCGCGGAACAGTTAACCAGTAAGTTTGAAGAAGTTAAAAATTTTTAAAGTTATCATGAAAAAATATTAAGTCAAAAGCACTTTCTTAAAAATGAACAGTATTTTTCTGAAGATAAATGATTCCTCACTATTATAATTTATTATCCGACAATAATTGGTTATTGCTCTTGCAATTTTTTAAAACAAATACATGATTCAACCAACTTCTCACGTATAAAGTGTGTGAGTAAATAAAGTACTAACGGATTAGTAATTAACGCCTGTCGTCAGCCTACATCCTATCAAGTTATAGTTTCCAGAGTCTACCACGTGGAGGTGACAGTGCGATTTTAGACTTATTTTACCTGCAAGATGATTCGAGGTGCTTAATTTTAGTGAGTCCCCTCGCCTCTCACTTTATGGGGTGCTTGATTTTTGTGAGTCCCCTTGCCTCTCACTACACAACCTCTTTATGCTGTTCGCCTCTTCTTCGTACCAGCTTTCCACTTTCTTGGAATACTATTCTGCTTTCGATTACGTTTAGGCTTCGGGAAAACCTCACTTTTCTCCTCATAGAAAAATCGTTTCAGATCCAGCTGTCCCTTTGCGTCCGGAGCGAATGAATGATGTTTGAGTGTACCTGGTATCGTAACAGCCTTACTAAATCGATCTGCTAATTTTATTGTCATCGATGCATGCTCTTCTTTGCTACTGAAAAATACGACAGTTTCCTTCAAGTTTTCTCTGCCCCAT
>NC_046664.1:132093791-132098567 GCF_010883055.1 Belonocnema kinseyi | reverse complement strand
AAACACACACACACACACACACATATATATATATATATATATATAAATCTCAAAACGATTAGGAAAGCTGATTCTGTGTCACTGAATTACCTCACTGGGATATAACAACGAATAAAGGAGTAGAATTTAAACGCACTCCACCCCTTTTGATTCGAAGCAGTTCGTCGTCCTAAATCAGTCTGATAATTCCGGAAAAATACGGTGTTCTGAGTTCTTACGCAATACACAATTGTTGTGAAGATAATAGACTAGAGTTGCTCCATCAAGCAACGGTGGACTATAGACATCAAATTTAGCCCTATTAAGAAAAACAGAACATTAATTGAAAAATAGTCTCTACGAACCTCTGTTCTTCCTAATTGGTAGGACTAGGATTAGGATTACATCTACAAGGTAAAGTTAAAAATGTATCGATTAAATTTTATTTATGAAACCTGTTACATGTAAAAGTGTGATTGCTGAGCAAGTGTGAATAGGTAAGCCCAACGTGTACTTAACTTAATTAATCAGAGCGTTCCTATTGCCGTGGAATAAATATTTTACCTATATTAAAAGTTCTGGAGTTTAAATATTAGAATGAACCGCGATCTCTACCAGTGATTTCCAACCCTTTTCCCGATAAGGTACAACATTTTCCAGTACGAAAATGTGAAGAACGACCCCATAAATAAAAAGGAGTACTTACACGGTACTCTGCATTTTGGTAGCCTCTCATCCTAATATTCAAAGTGAAACTAGAATTTCCTACCCGTAATATTCAAAACATATTTCTGATTATTAAAATGTAAAGTTCTCAAGGTTAATAGAATACAAATACTGCCGCTTTGACATGTGGATCATTTTATATTCATGGCAATACTTATTTTACTCATTCGAATCATTCGACTTATCCATTTTTTCACGTTTATGAATAATTATTTAAAACGAAATACTATATTTATTTATCACTGAGATACCAATATGAGATTCCAGAGATTCATAGGTGAACAAGTAGCGGAAATAGAGAAATTTAGAAAATATTTTCACTAAAGGAAACGCGTAATGCACTAACAAAAAAAGTTCCAACTCAATCCTGACCACGGCGCCACATTCACCACAACCAAGCCAAAAGTCCCCTGGCGGACCGAAGGAATTGAATGGAGCCTCTACAAAGTACCCGTAAAGCCCCCTTTGGGTTTTTTAAATGTAGCACCCAGTGGGCACAAAATTTGGCGACGTCCTTAAGACATCTTTACGATAACTTTATGACATCCTACGTCCATGTCGTTTCAGTGTCTTAGCGATATCGTAAAGGCATCGTCAGATCATACGACTTATTTACGATATCGTAAAGACACCTTAACGAAATGGACCTAAGATATCGTAAAGTTATCGCAAAGATATCGTAACGATGTCGTAATGACGTCACCAAACTTTGTGCCCATTGGACAGTCAACAAGTGTTATACGTCTTATATATATTTTAAAACTGTTTACCGTTGAAAAAAACGATTGCGATTATTCCGTGAACTTCTATAGGGAATTTCAACGTAGAATCCAAATTTCAACCATTTAAAAGTTGATTTTGCTGTTTTTTCGAGTTTTTTAAAAAGGAACCGTATGGGGACCCAATCGGGTCTTTACGGGTACTTTGTAGAGGCTCCATTCGGTTCCTTCGGTCCGCCAGGGTGCCTGTATTTTTGTCGCAAAGTATAGGTAGAGTTTCGCTGGTGTACCGGCATCAGTGGCCTGCGTGGTTTTCGGAGCATGGAGCTCCGCGTAGATTCGGTGAGTGACGGTTCCATCGATGTTGATGATAATTTGAATCGTGAGGTGCTTTACAAGAGCCTTGACAGTTTGAGGAATAAGTTATCCACGCAGAAATAATTCTCGGAACATGTAAATCGTTTGACTAATAACTGCGAAAGTATGAAAACCAATTAAATTTCTGTCATCAATGGCGAGTCTCAGACTCAAAATGATAGGGAAGGTTATGATAGGGATGGTTTGAAACTTTTTAATACAAATAATTTCCCATAATCAGTCAAAAGTTTATAGAGTGTTTGTAGCATTTTTTTCCAATCAGAAAAAAGTTTCAAACGAGAATTAGGTTGATGGATTTTGCCTAATGTGAGCAACATAACTGCTTATACGAATACAAATCCGGAGAATGATCCATAAACAAATAAAATTAATGTTTCGAACAAAATGTCTACAGCAAAATTTATTTTTAAGGGTGACATTTTACCAAAAGAATAACACTTTTTTTATTGATTATAATATTTCATACACATTTTCTAACATTTTACTAAAAATTTTAGAATAAAAATGGATTTATAATTTTTTAATTTTATAAAAACGTTTCTGCGTATACCAACTGTAAAAAAATAGAATAAAGAACAGTAAAAACAATATTTTAATACTTTCTAAAAATAAAACAAACTAAGAATGTATTCCATAAAGAAAACAAATATTTCAGCATGAATAGTATAGCAAAAAGTTGTTTGTTTTTATCATAAAATGTTACCAAGTTCTCTGACATGTTGAAAATCATGATATCTATCAATACCTAAGGACCCTCTAGGGAAGGACGCAACAATCTAGGAATGGGTTGAGATTCAATATGAAATGGAGTTTTTAAAGATCACACCCAAAGGTAAAAATACGATGCTCACATAGCAATTTTCAATAAGCGTGAATCTTCGAATAGTAGGTTACCTCAGGTTGAGTTCCACTGAGTGGAATATGCAGATTAAAGTTTGGAAAAATTGTTTCGAATGAGAAATATGCAGTGATCAATTTTAATAGGACAATGCTGAATAATCAAAAATTAAAGAAATTAAAATTTAATAATATTGTAATATATTATAATTGATGCGATAACTTATTTATAAATTTAATCGTTATTTAGTTGTAATCCTCTTTTTACAATGGTTTCAATAGATTATCCTGTACAGAAATGATAAAATGTTCACTGAATTGAGATCTAATGACATTCAACTTATTCGGTGCACATGCTTACGGCTGCAGGGAGTCTACGTTTTATATAACCTAAAGATTGTAACATTTATTTTTCACTTTCAGTGAATACGAGTTTTCATAAACGTAAATTAAAAGAAAAAATTCAGCTTTTGATGTGTGAAATATATAAATAAATTTGTAACATTCTAAAGTTGTGTGATTCAAATATGTGGAAAAAAAATGTTTAACAAAGTCGAAAAAAATGCCTGAAAATGAATAGTCTGTAAATAAAAGTAGACTATATGTATGCCAGGATTTTCTTAAAAGTTGCCCATTGAAGTGTTTGTTAATAAATAATTTGATATATTTGAATGAAATTTGTTCTATTTAAATTAATAAATTTCTATCGGAACTATCGTTCGTATATCGGTTAATGCTGATTCATAATCGCTATTTAATGGGAACGAGAAAAAAAATTACGTGACCGATTAAAAAACTTGATTTCTCATTCAAAACTCACTCTAACCTATGGGCGGCTATCTGTAATTCCAGTGATAGATACGCAATTCAGAAAACATCAAAACCCATTCAAATGCAAGTGAATGGATTTTTGTTTCCTGGGTAGTTAAGTCGTATTGAGGGTATCAATAACAAACACTATCTGATACCATTCAAAATGAAATTCCCAGTGTTTTTAAGAAAAAAAAATAAATGGCATGATACAATGTTGGAATTTAGTAGAAAATGACGAATACTGAACACCAATCCAATAGTATCAAATAAGAACCTGACGAAACTGTAGAGAAACTTTTCAATGCTCTTTTAAATTAAACCAGTGAAATTGTAAATGCCTTGATCAGTATTTTTAACTATTGTTAGTGAACCAGGGGTTTGCCGTCCTTGACTGGGTGAAGCAGTAAGTGACTGAACTAAAAAGTGTTACTGAACATACCGGTTATGCCAAATGATAGACTCGACAATCGACATATAGAAATGGACAGGTAATGCTGTGGGGAAAACGGTAATGGTCTCTAGAGAGACAAAAAACATATGAGACCTAGACCTATTTCTTTCTAGATAAAGCTGATTAGTCGAGAATATTTTCGTTGGGTGAAGTTTGGCGCAGCACAGGACCGTGCTTTGTGTCACGAGTGTCCCAATAATGTAACGTTTATCGCACTTTTCAGAATTGATTAATTTATAATTTATGTAATCATAATTTATTGTAAATAAATATAAAAAATGGTGGTAGCTTGTGCAGTTTGTGGGCGTTGTCAAGACATTTATATGGGGATATGTTTTCATACGTAAGTAAAGTTATTGAATATAGTAAAATAAAAAATGTTACAACAAAAACAAAACCTCAAAATAAGAAGTTTTGTACCTATACAATACAAATGGTTATTTTTTATGTTATAGAAATATTGTTCAAATTTTTGACAGTTTTTGCATTATTTTTAAACTCACAAAACGATTATTATTGTAGCATTTTCAATCCAAATTCAAAAAGAATTCAAGGTTACCAAGTTTTTAAAATAACACAGGTCGACAAAATTTGACAAAGGTCCGGAACCAGAGACCAGACCTAGTATACCCGAAGGTTTTTGCTGCGCTGAATCCGAATCCGACCTCAGAAAAATTCCATCACCCTCAGTTTTCGAGATATTGTAACCTAAAAGTGCAAAAAACACCGTTTTTTTGCTATATTTGAGGTTATATAGCATCTTGAATAAAATTTTTTTTTCAAAAACGGGCGAAAGAATCACAAAGGAGCACCCTTGCCCTCTGAAATCCATTTTTCAGATTCAAGATAGCTTTTTTTTCATCGATATATCAT
>NC_046664.1:132082592-132093691 GCF_010883055.1 Belonocnema kinseyi | reverse complement strand
TGGACTCGAAAGTTACCGGGCTTGGGGGTGAAATTTTTCATATTTGAATCCGCCATATCTCGGCTATGAAAAATCTTATCAAAAAGTTAGGCATCGCATTTTAACGGGTTTTCGGCCCTTTTAGGTTAGAATATCTCGAAAACTGAGGGTGATGGAATTTTTCTGAGGTCAGATTCGGATTCAGCGCAGCAAAAACCTTCGGGTATAGTAGGTCTGGTCTCTGGTTCTGAGAATTGTTGGCCTGTGTAATCTATCTGAAACAGGTTATTTTACATGAATGTTCTTTAAAATTACATTTATTATAACTACAAATTTCTAATGTATTATTTATCTTTTTTTTTTAATTAACCGTAGAGAATATTTAGGCAATACCCGGGGCCACCAATTCACTTGACATAGTCCTGAAATAGATAAAGGTAGGTCTACATCTCATATGTTTTTTCTCTCTCTAAAGCCCATTTCAGTTCTCCCCAAAGCGTTACCGGTCCATTTCTATATTTCGATGGACTCGACCATTTATGCAGCGCTCCACGCGGCAAAGACATGAACCTCCAGTCATCTGGTACGCGAATGTCGTCAATCTGGACTTGGCATTTCTAGAGTGACAACGGTCATTATTGTGCACTGATGTTTGTGTTAGAAAAAATTGGAGCCTCGCTGCAATAAGCTGTGAAAATAATATCTTTCGCTTGAAAGTGGGGATGGCCCTTGGCCACTTGGATTTTTCTTAAAGCGATGCTTTATACATTGACGTAATGACGATTACGAGTCTCCCCGCATATAGATGCGATGTATTATATCCTATTATATTTGCAGCCGGGCTATCATTTATTGTTGTGAGAGTAAAGTGAGGGTTTTAAAAGATAATTTTGCAAAGATTAGCACCAAAGTCTTAAATGGTAAGTGTCATGCCTAACTGGCACGGAGTAATCAGTGAACCGCGCTAATTAAACCAGTGACGGAATTCCACTGAGTGAACCAGTGAAATATCACTGATTGTCCGTGAAACACTTCTAGCTGTTTCAACAAGTGAAATGATACTACTTAATTTTAAGAGAGTGTATTTGGAAGTTCGTCTTTCTGTATAGAATGTTTAGTGATATAATTTGTTCTATTTTCGAAATACATTCTACAGTTATTCTAATCACTTCATTCACAGATTAGTATACAATTTTTTTTAACTTGAAAAAGATGGATTATGGAATTTCAAAATGCTTTTCGTATTATTTTTAAATTCTTTATACGTAGATAAATACAGATAAACAGGCTTTAGAGGTTGGACAGTTCCTTTTTCATTTTCCTCCCCATTAAACATGTTTGTGAGATATTCGATATTAATGCAGGAAACCTGGGTGACTAGATACGTTATTCCTTATATTTTTTGAAAGTTGTACATTTTCTATTGAAAGCAAAAATAATTTTTAATAACGGCAAAGGGAACGTAAAGTTTCTATTAATTATTTTTCCAATATGGAAATTTTCTCCACGATTCACGGTTTCATCCAGAAATGAGAAAACCTACTCGACCAGATACGATATTTCTAATATTTTTTATTCATATCTTTTGAGCTGAACATATTTTATCAACAGTAAAAATAAAATTGTAATAACGGAAAAAGCATAAAAAAATTTTTAAGAATAATTTTTAATGATGTAAATTTTTTCCTTGTTTTACGTTTTCATCAAGAAAACCTACATGAGTAGATACGATGTTCCTGATATATTTGATTTATATTTTTTGAAAGCTGTACATTTTTTATTGAAAGCAAAAAGTAAATTTTAATAATGGCAACAGTACTGTAAAATTTTTAAGAATAATTTTAATTTAGGGCAATTTTTACAACATTTCACGCTTTCATATAGAAAGCCTAGACGAATAGATACGATATTCCTAATATTTTTTCAAAGTTGCACATTTTTTATAAAAGAGTAATTTTTATTTAGGGAAATTTTTTTATGTAAGACAGATGTATTATCGATTTATTTATTCGATTCACAATAGACAACAGAGAAATTTGTAAAATTTTCTTTGTATCATGAAAAAAATTATTTTTTAGCAGTAATAAACTATATTTTATTTTTATTTTTGAAATAACTTTTTGTCTGTAGCAAGTTTAAAAATATTGTTCTTCACTCAAATTTTTTCTTGATTGATATATGGAGAGGTCTTCTTGTCAAATTCAGAATTTATATTCTAATATTTTTATTTTAAAACATTGTGTAAAATGATAAAAAATATATATGCAATATTATTACCAATGAAACGAAATTTCATTTGTGTAGTAATATCCCTCTACTATAAATAATCTTAATTCAAAAAATTTGTTGGAAACATAATGTTTAGTTTTGTATTGAACATTCTCCTGACTGTTATTCGGGGAATCATTCGCTCTTTTTATTTGAGCTAAGATTTACAAAAGTAATTTTCGTTCGAACATTGTTGATGTAAGAAAATATGTTTGAAAATAATTTTCTTTTTTGAAAATGTTGTCACTCCAGTGAAATATTAATGGTATAGAAACTAGATTCAATTTTAGGCTCGATGAGGACACCATTTTTTTTATGGAAAAGTTTCCTCTTGATAATAGTTTATGCTCGAAACAATTTTTCAGTTTCTGTGTATTCAATTTTGTGAGAATTTTCACATTGTTTTTCATTTGGAAATTTTTGGGGAATAATATGGGGAAAATCGGATACATTTTGTATTTTAAAAGAAGAACTAAGTTAAAACAGTACAACATTGTTTACATGCAGAAAATAATCATTCATATTTTTGTAAATTTTTCGAATAGTATTTCTTATGATGCAGCAGAAGTAAAATACTTGTTACCACAAGAATTACACTTTTTACATTCTCATCAGAGAAGGTATTAGATTTATGTAAAATTTGCCCCCCCCCCCAGTTTTTGTCAAACGTTCACGTTTTGAGACCCCCTCAATCCGAAAAACAGGGTTTTACGAATGTCTCTGTCTGTATGCCTGTCTGTCAGTATGTCTGCCTGTGAACACGATAACTTTTGAAAAAATTAATCTATTAGATTGGCCTTTGGTACACTTGTTTAGTGTCCTAAACTAAAGGGAAATTTCGTTAGCCAGCCATTTTGGATGAAAATTCAAAAGTTGGGCACATTTTGAATATTTTTAGGCCACTTTTTTCAAAATTCATTGTACGGTTATTCATAGCATTCAAAAAATTTAACAATTTCTCCCAATGACTTTTTTCGAAAAATCAAAATTACTGGAGTTACATCATTTTCAAAATCCAAAAAAAAGAACTAAAATGAACAATTTAAGCCAAACAACGCATGATATGAAAAAAGACAGAAGAAGAAAAACTTTGATTTTTGAAAGCCCTACAAGATTATGATAACAACTTTCTTAATTTGGTCGAAAAGTTGAAAAATCCAAATTTGAATGTACAAAAAATGGTTGAAACCACATTTTTTTAAGATTTATAAATTCTACGTACAGATGTTCATAGTACTCAGAAACTAAAACAATTTATCCCCATGACTTTTTTCTATAAAAAGAAAATGATCAGAGTTAGAGCATTTTCAAAATCCAAAAAAAACAACTAAAATGAACATTTAAGACAAACAACAGACGATATGAAAAAAAGTTGTTTAATTTGGTTGAAAATTTGAACATTCCAAATTTGGTCGTGCCAAAAATAATAAAAAATCCAAAAATTCCATTTTTTGGTCAAACTATTCAAGATACGAAAAAAACGAAAAAGCTCAAATTGCGCGCCCCAAAAGAACTAAAAATTTATAATGAATCACTTTTCGATATAAGCTACGAAAAAAATGAGACAAAACTTGTTCATCCAAAAAAGAGCTATAATTTTTGATAGGACACGTAGTTTTTGCTTTAGTCGTTAAAAATTACGTTCTAAAAAAAAAATATTAAATTTGTTTGAAAAAACGACACAAGGTATGAACTTAAATTACCAGACAACAGTTGTTCGCCTAAAAAGATCTATAAATTTATTATTAATCATTTTTCCATAGGATGAGTATATTTTCTTTTAATCGTAAAACATAAGATTACAAATTAACTTTTTGGAAAAAGCCCAGAAAAGACTAAAGAGGACATAGGATCCTATACAGGGTGCCTAAAAAGTCCCGGAACGATTAGATATTTCCTCACGTAACATATTTTTCAAAAAAGTGAAGGTCATTCCTGAAATAAATTTTAACGAGGAATTCAATGGTGACCTAAATTTTGACCTTGAAGTCAACCTTCATGGCTTTTTGAAGGTCAACTTTGTTTTTTCAAATGGAATCCCCCTTTTTTACATCTGCAATCGATAGAGCGGAAAATTCTACATTCAGGTACGTACCCAGGTCATAGGTCAATTGTAACGGTCAAGGTAAATTAGAGGTTATTCGAAATTAAAAAAGTTTTGCAAGAGGTTAGTGTAATTCCTGAAGTAAATTTCAACGAGAAATTCATCGGTGAGCTCTGTATTGATCTCGGTTACAGCGTTTTGAATATTGTAAAATCATAAGGAAATTTTTCATTAAAAGTTCCAGGTGTTCTGGTGAGAGTTCTGTGCCTCCCCGAAGAGTTATACAGTCCTATACCGTTTTTCGATACCTAAGTCAATACCTAAGGCGATACCATAAGTCCTATACTGTCTTTCCATACAAATGGTACGAATCGAAACTAAATTTACGTATTACGAGTACATACTTACTATCTTTCGCTAAAAGATTATTATGGCGCAAGCTAAACTTTCAGAACGAGAGAGGATATCTGTATTAATGATGCGTGGTTGGGGAGATCGAGTTAGACCTTATGAACTTTATGATATTTATGAATCATGGATCTATCAAGGACCTTCAGAGAACTGGTCGGCCAAAATCTGCAGGATCTGAGGAGGTACTCAGTTCCCTCAAAGGTGGATTGGAAGAAACGTTGAAACCGAGTGGCCTGCCAGATCTCCTGATCTGACGCCTCTCGACTATTTTCTTTGGGGTTATTTAAAGAGCAAAGTATACTCAACGCAACTGCAAAGCTTATACGAATTGCAGAATCGGATTCTGCAACAGACTACTTTGATTGATAGGGAGATGATTTGTAATGATGTAACTCATTTTTACAATCGCATAGCTTTTTGTCAAGAAGCTCAAGGCTTTTAGTTCGAACATCTTCACTGAAGCGTGAGAAGCAAGAGGAGTCACACTAATCAAGCACCCCGAAATGTGAGAGGCAAGGGGATTCATGCTAATCAAGCAACCCGAAGCGGGAGAGGCAAGGGGACTTACGCTAATCAAGCACCCCAAAGGGAACAGAATTGACTACGTCCATGTAGTTGCTCCTGGGTAATACTAAACGTAAACGTAAACTGCTTGGAAAAAACCTTGAAAAAACCTTGAAGATCATCACCAAGATCAATACAGAGCTCACCAATGAATTTCTCGTTGAAATTTACTTCAGGAATTGCAGTGACCTCTTGGAAAACTTTGTTAATTTCAAATAACCTCTAACTTACCTTAAACGTGACAATTGACCTATGACTTGGGTTTGTACCTGAACGTAGAATTTTCCGCTTTATCGACTACAGATGTAAAAAAGAAGGTTTTCACTTCAAAAAATAAAGTTCACCTTCAAAAAGCCATGAAGGTGAACTTCAAGGTCAAAATGAAGGTCACCATTGAATTCCTCGTTGAAATTTACTTCAGGAATGATCATTACTTTTTTCAAAAATGTTTTACCTGAGGAAATATCCAACCGTCCAGGGACTTTTTAGACACCCTGTATAAGACCCGATATAGATTCCTGTATTAGACCGTATGCAGATGCGCAGTAGTTTTTATTTAATCGTAAAAAACAATATTAACATTTTTTTAAATTATAAAAAGAAGGAAATGAGAATTAGTATGATTCAATGTTTATACATATTATGAATTGTAATGATATGCATTTATTGAAATGATACATGTTTCAGAGCAGCTTAGAATAAAATTTAAGGGCATGTGACACAGCTAAATACCTATATTACCGACCTCACTTTTTCAGTTCAATGAATGTTTTCTTTTGAACCTAAGAACTTTTTTTGTAAATAAAATATCGAGCTGAGATCGATATTTTATCGATCTCAAATTTTGAGAAATGCAAGAACCGAAAGAAAACAACGTTTAAGTACAAATCTTAATAATAAAAGATGTAAAAAAAAATATTTCAACTGTCAATTCCATCGGAATCAGCCGGTAACGTTGAACACAAAATACGAACCCTGGCGGCCACTAGACGAGGCTCTAGAGGGTTCGTATTTTCGTACACAACGTTACCGGCTGATGCCAATGGAATTGATAGTTGAAATTGTTTTTACATCTTTTATTATTAAGATTTGTATTTAAAAGTAGTTTTCTCTCGGCTCTTGCATTTCTCAAAGTTTGAGACCGATATTTTATGTATAAAAAAGTTGGAACGTTCAAAAAATGTCGAGGTTCAGAAAAGAGATAACATAATTTTCAGTGAAGTTCCTACCAAAATGCAGTACCTAAATGTGCTTTATTGTACTCTAATACATTTTCCGAAGTTTCAGCTCGATATTTTATTTATAAAAAAATTTCTTAGATTTAAAAAAAACATTCAGTGAACTGAAAAAGTGAGGTCGGTAATATAGGTATTTAGCTGCGTCACATGCCCTTAAAGCAAAATAACCAACAAATACAAAAATAATCATTATGAATACAATTTGCTTTTTATTTTGCAAATTTTTAATAAGTAATCCCTGGCAGAGTTACATAAAAAATGTATTATAAATGATATAAAAGTGTTGTGTATAAGGTAAGAAAGTTGAAATGTTGGACAAAATCTAGTGCGAAGCACGAGATAGTGATGAGAATGTGTTCGTTAAAGCCAAAAGAGCTTTAAAAAAAGAGAGTCAAAATCACAAAATTACAGTTGTCGGTCCGTTCAATTTTGATTTTAAAAGGTCTGTGCCCGAATGCGGAAGAAATGGAAAGATTAAGTGCGGAGTGCGATTGCCGTCAGTCGCGTGCCGTAGGTGAGCTCAAACTCTCTTTTAGCGAAAGAGAATTCACAATCACAAAATTACAGTGGTGGATGTTTTGAGTCTCAATTTTAAAATGTTTGCGCAAGAATGTGCGAAAATATAAAGACCGAACGCGAAGCGCGAGAACTAACAGTCGCGCGCCCTAGGCGCGCTCAGGCTTGCGAGCGAAGCGGGCCGCGTGTGCAACGCGCAATGAGAGTGTGCCCGCATGGTGGGCACAATTTTTAAATAATAATCATATTTTTTCTTCAAATGACAGCACTTGTTATTGTGAAATATGCGTGAGTAAAGAAACATTAATAAAAAATAATGTAACTGAAAATGAAAACTTTAATTTTGGAATTCTCTGACCTGCACCCTAGTGTGGCGTCAATCGGTATTTAAGATGTTATTTTTTCATATTGTAGCTTGCTTTTCGTGACCTTCACGGTAAAGTATGAAGTTAGGGTATTTCGATTTTCCACCGTTGGAGGGCGGCAGGGCTCAGACCCATTTCTTATTCTTCTATGAGGGGAGCCGGGAAGCTTCACCCCGAGACGTGTATATGCCCAGGAAAAAAGAAACGATTGAACTGGAGCCCTTTGAAACGTGTATCTTAAAATTCCCGATTGACAAATTGGCATTTCAATTTTTTTGGGACTCAATGGAGAAGTGCAGGTTCCGTTTTACAGAAACGAATCTGCATCCTAGAATTGATGTTTGATGAAGTTCGATGAATTGTATAATGCAGATTACGCTCTTCATTATTTAATTGTAGTGAATGGGAAGTGGCTGCAAGTAAATTTGAATAGGAAAATGCAGATAAATTAGGGACTGTCCACTGCGTCTCGAACTTCTGAAACCCGGTAGCATTTTAAGTTGCATTTTAAATTGGGTCTAAAATCAATTTTAGCACTGTTTTGACTAATTTAGAATAATAACTGAATACAAAAAATTAATATTTTTCGGAAACTATGTGTTTAATGTAGAATTTTTATCGCATTCAGTGAAAAAACACATTTCCTGTTAAAACTGTTTTTGTCAAGAAAATAGTTATTTTACTATATCATATAAGTTTCAATGCACCAGAAGCTAAAATGAACTTTAGTTAATGTATATAGCAAAATATTTGATTCAAAATATGTGAAAATATTAATCATAGACGATCAGAAATTTATTTATTTTAAGTTCACTTTTATCACTCTAATGTCAAGGTAAGGTAATGGAAGCTTATAATTTTTTTAAGCATATATAATACACTAAAAATGATTTTTTTTTACAAAAACAGTTTTAACATAAATTGTGTTTTTTCGTTGTATGCGATGAAAATTGCACATATAAAGCATTTAGTTTCCAAAAAATCTTAATTGTTTTCATCCACTTAGTAGTTTAAGCTATGCAGAATAATTAAAAAACGGTTGTTAAGCTCAAATTAAAATGCATCTTCAAAATTCTACTTGGTTTCGCGAGTTCACATTTTGGCCGCATCGAAAAAATAGATGGCGTATTGAAGCTTCACTGATACCTCTAAATTGTCGTCAGCAATTTGACATTCCTCTTTAATTTCATACGACTTGAAATACGATTGAAACGGGGCCAATTGTTTCTTGTTTCCTGGGTGTACACTGCACGTGACATGGCACCTCTCGGCAAACCGGGTCACATCCCCACGTTGTCAATTTCACCTAATTCTTATTTAGCAAAGTTATTTGTTCGTTTATGATAAATCGTTTATTCCTTTTGTATTCCAAATACGATCGAATCCCGAAACCCAAAATAATTTGATGTAGCATTATTTTCCTTGAGTAATTTATATATATCAGGAATGTTTTTCAACTTTATTTTCATACAGTATTGGTATAATATCAGTTTCAATTGCTATTTTTAGAAATAGTTTCATTTGTATCATACAAATTTCTTGCATTTAAAAAGTTAGATTGGATATGATGCCCTCGATTATTGATATAAGTCTCGCTTCCTATCTAATTTTCTCACCCAACAGCATGCAAATTTTCTCAAGGACCCCTCTCTAAATTTCCCAGGGTACTGAACACAGTAAATAATGTATTAACGCTGATGTTTCTGTCACGCGCAGTAGTGATTCATGTATATTTACAGGTTATGTTAAGCCTTATTCTGGTTATGTTATTCGTGCTCTACTCCAAATTTCTCAAAGTGTGCGCCAGTCATTGCTTTGCGAGAAATAAACAAAAAAGTCATAAATCTAGAAAAAGTACATTTTAATTAATTCATCTGTCCTTTTAAAATGACTAAAGTTTTTTAAATAATGCAATTTTGAAAACTAGCTAAAATTTTAAAAGTCAAGAAGTTTGGACAATTTTAAAAAATAAGTAAATTTGATAAGGTTTTTGAAAAAAGCAAAATTTTGAAATTGAAATTGTTTTCTAATTTCCTAGAATACAGACCGACCCCTCAAAGCAATCTGAAAATTATTGAGATTGGCAAAAATTTGAAAATGAGTAAAGTTGATAAAGTTTTTGGAAATTAGTAAATTTTTTGAAATTTTAAAAATTGAAGAATGGTAAAATTTTGAGAATTACCTTAAATGATCAAGTTTTTGAAAATTAGTAAAATTTTGAAATTTAAACAAATTTTTAAAATTTTGGTAATTTTTTAGGGTACAGGTCAACCCCCACTCCGAATTCTGCAGAGTACCTGTCATGGCTCACCCCCACTCAAAATTTTCCTTAATACCTGTCATGGCGGATTTCCCCCACTCCAAATTTCCCATTATATCTGTCATGGCGGAATTCCCCTACTCCAAATTCCCTATAATATCTGTCATGGCGGATTTCCATCACTTCAAATTCCTATAATATCTGTCATGGCGGATTTCCCCCACTCCAAATTTCCCATAATATTTGTCCGGGGGGAGTTCCCCCCATGTGAAATTCCCATAGTACCTGTCCTGGCGGATTCCCCCACTACAAATTTCCCATAGTGGCCCTACCCAGGAAGCAAGAAACGATTGCCCGCGTTTCAATCGTATTTCAAGTCGTATGAAATGTGTATCTTGAAGAGGAACGGCAGATTGCTGACGATAGGTTAGAGGTACCAGTGAATTGGAGAAGTGATTATTTTACGATTCACCAAGAAATATTTCGTTATTGATTAAAAATCGACGGTTAATCGTGATAATATTATTGGGATAAGCTGCGCTTCAATACGCCATCTATTTTTTCAATACGGCCAAAATTTGAACTCGCGAAACCAAGTAGGATTTTGAAAATGCATTTTAATTTGAGCTTAACAACCATTTTTTAATTATTTCGCATAGTTTAAACTACTAAGTGGATGAAAAAAATTAAGATTTATTTTTAAACTAAAAGTTACATATGTGTATTTTTCATCGTATACAACGAAAAAACACGATTTATGTTAAAATTCTTTTTGTCCAAAAATAATTATTTCAGTATATAATGTATGTTTAAACGAATTATAAGCTTAAATTAACTTACCTTGTTATAACATTGAACTTAAAATGAATTTTAATTAATTTATACATGGAATATTTACTGTCTAAAAAATTATAACCAAATGTTAGGTTAGAATTCATATTTCATTTATGATTGCCTATGATTAATATTTTTTACATAATTGAACGAAATATTTTGCTATATGCAAAATAGGTTCATTTTAGTTTATCATGTGTTGAAACTTATATGATATAGTGAAATAATTATTTTCTTGACAAATATAGTTTTAACAGAAAATGTGTTTTTTCATTGAATACGATAAAAATAGTGCAGTGAACACTTAGTTTCCGAAAAATATAAATTTTTTGTAGTCACTTATTGTTCTAAACTAGTAAAAACAGTGCTCAAATTGGTTTTAAGCCCATTTTAAAATGCAACTTAAAAATTCTACCTCGTTTCACAAGTTCGCGACGCAGTGGACAGTCCCTAACTTTTCTGCATTTTCATATTCAAATTTACTTGCAGCCACTTGCCATTCAATACAATTAAATAATGAAGAGCGTAATCTGCATCATACAATTCATCGGACTTCATCAAACATCAATTGTAGCAAAGATATTGTAAGCCTAGATGCAGCACGGGAGGTCGGGGTGGGA
>NC_046664.1:132061578-132082492 GCF_010883055.1 Belonocnema kinseyi | reverse complement strand
AGCAGCTGAAAGAAGAAATTAAAAAAAAACGACCACATTTGGCGAGAAAAAAATTCTCTTTCATCACGACAACGCCCAAGTTCACACATGCTTCGTTTCAATAGCTAAAATTGAAGAACTAAAATTCGAATTGGTCGAACACCCGCCATATTCACCAGATTTAGCCCCCTGTGACTTTTTCTTATTTCCAAACTTGAAAAAATGGCTCGGCGGACAGAGATTTCCAGACAACGAAGACGTCATTGCCTCTGTAAGTGCTTATTTTGAGGAACTTCCGAAAACGCACTTTTCTGAAGGATTAAAAAAACTTGAAAAGCGATTGACCAAGTGTATAGAGCTCACGGAGATTATGTTGAAAAATAAAAAAAAATTTACCCCAAAAAAATTGTTTTTATACTTCATTCTAAGGACTTATTGAACTACTTATTCAATTTGAAAGTACATCTTATGCATCTGCATATTTTCTTGATGTAACATTTATTCAAATAATTGATTCATTAATTAAAAATAATAATTCAAAATTCTCAATATAAAATATGTATTTTATATGTTTAAGTATTTACCCACATAGTATCGGCTATTTGATGGACTTGTTCGACGGGTGAAAATGGCAGGGGCAAAGTATTTGGTTGGCGTGATCTTCGGGTTGAGAGGTATGGGGTGATCGGGCGATTTTCGCCGGGAGCACCGTCTACAATTAGTTCCTCGAACTACACACGTGCCGCATCTAGGCTTATAATATCTTTGACTGTAGGATGCAGAATCGTTTTTATAAAAGGGAACCTGCACATCTCCATACAGTTTGACATCCTTCAAACTGCATTTCATTGAGAACTTGAAACGATTCATGCGTTTCTTCTGTCAATCGTAAATCACAAATTGAACGTAGTTTAGTTTTTTGAGGTTATATTCTCCTATTCAGAATGTCTTAAAACTAAAGAACGAGTACATCTGCGAATGTGGCTTGGCAGATTTAATTAAGTCCAAATAGCTGCCAATTCAAAGAGTCCCAAAACAATTGAAATGCAACTTTGTCAATGTGGTATTTTAAGATACCCTGGCGGACCGAAGGAACCGCATAGAGCTTTTACAAAGTACCCGTAAAGACCCCATGGGGTCCCCATTTAGTTCCTTTTTAAAAAAACGCAAAAACCGCAAAATCAACTTTTAAATTGTTGAAATTTGGATTTTACGTTAAAATTCCCAATAGGTCACGGAATAATCGCAAGTTTGAGCGCGCCTAGGGCGCGCGACGGTTCAATCTTGCGCTTCGCGCTCGATAATGGGTTACCTCGCGCTTCGCGCTCGGATATTTATTCTATGCATTTGGAATCCTTGAAAAAAATTTTATCAAAAAGATCTCTTTTAGATGGCAGTATTTATATGCGTCTTCATATTCTGAATTGTCTACTTAATTAAGTATAGTCAAAGATTAAGTTTCTCAAAGCTCTGTAGGCTTTGACGTACACATTCTCATCGTGACACTCGCGCTGAGTGCTCGATTTCCGACAGACATTTATAAACAGGTTTTGTTGAATTTTTTTCTCGTAACTTTCCTCGTTTTTCCACACATTTTTTTGATCTAATTTTTTCTTTTTCAAAGTTATTTTTCACGAATAAAACAAAAGGTACGCGTCCTATCAAGAAGTGATTCTCAACGAAATTATAAATCTTTTTTGGGGTAAAAATTTTTGTTAGTTCGTCTTTTTTCGTATCATACATAGTTTGTCTAGAAAATGGAATTTTTTATTTTTCATTATTTTTTTGTGCAATCAAAACTTGAATATTTGATTTTTTGAGAAACTCCAAACTTGAATTTTTGATTTTTGAAGAAAATCCAAAAATGTGTTATGATAATTTTGTAGGTCTTTTAAAAAGAAATATTTTTCTTCTCTTGGACTTTTTTTCATATCGTGCGTTTTTTGGCTTAACATTTTGATTTTTGGTTGATTAAAAAAATTTTGAAAACGCTATATCGCTGGGAATTTTTTTTATCGAAAAAAGTCAAGAGGATAAACTGTTTTTTCTTTTTAATACTATAAATATCCATACATCGAATTTTCAAATTCAGAAAAAAGTGGTCTAAAAAATTTTCAAGATGCGCTCACTTTTTGAATTTTTATGAAAAATATATGGTTAACGAACTCGTCCTTTCTTTTAGGACCTAAAAAAAGTGTGCCAAAGATGGATTTGATTCGTTCATTTTTTCGAGAGTTATCGTGTTTACGGACGGACGAACGGCCGGACGGACAGACAGACAGACGCCATCGTGAAAACCTGATTTTCGGATTCAAGGAGTCTCGAAACGTGGAGATCCATTGAAAAACTGTGATGTCAAATTTCCGACAATTCTACTACTTTCTCAATCATAAATGATGCGAATGTAAAAAAATATTACGTATAACGCCTGTTGACTGCTACACTTCAAACGCATCGCCTGTAAATAGCACTTAACAGGCGTTACACGTCTTATATTTTTTTAACTTTTTACCGTTGAAAAATAAATTATTGCGGTTATTCCGTGACCTTCTAGAGGAAATTTTAACGTAGAATCCGAAATTTAATAATTAAAAAGTTGATTTTGCTGTTTTTTCGAGTTTAAAAAAAAGGAACCGAATGGGGACCCAATGGGGTCTTTACGGGTACTTTGTAGAAGCTCCCGGCAACAAGCGTTAAATTCAGAAAAATTAAGAATTTGTATTCCTATGAATACGCGATTTTTCCTCCGTCTACAAATCTCCCAACGGGGACAGAAAAAGTGCAAATCCTATTCCTCTCAACCGACTTAGTGAAATTTAAAGAAATCATTTATTTACCCTATTTTTCATTATTAAATCTTTTTATAACTTGAAAATTTGAAAAATATTCAAAGGGGGAGGGTCGGTAAGGCCGGTTTTTGGCCTAATTTATTTTTTGACCAAAAAATCTGAAAAAATCATGGTAGTATCTTATAAGTATCCCGAGTCGATTGCACGCTAAACGGACTGCCCTCCACCCCCCAGTCACCCCTACAAATATAGGAAACACCACTACCCACCAACTGTATTTTCGAGAGATTTGACACTCTTAAACATGTATTCTGAGGTTAGCTCGGGTTTACTATGGTTTTCGGGGTCGCCGAATACAAATCTGGCGTCCTTTGACTTTTATCGCGTCAGGTTCAAGGTCAATGGAAGGTCAAATCGAGAGAAACCGGTAAAAAAATCCAAAAAAAATACGTTATAGGTTTTTGGAGTCGCTAATTACGAATCTGGCATCCGTTGAACTCTATCGCTTCAGATTCAAGGTCATTTGAAGGTCATTTGAAGGTCAAAACAAGAAAAAACGATAACAAAATTTTTAAACAATATGTTATAGGTTTTTGGGGTCGCTGATTACGAACCTGGTGTCATGACCTTGAACCGGACGCGATAAAGGTTAGCGGACACCAGGTTCGTAATCTGCGACCTCAAAAACCTATAACATATTTTTTTTTAAATTTTTACCGTTTTTTCTCGATTTGACCTTCAAATGACCTTCAAATGACCTTGAACCTGAAGCGATAGAGTTCAACGGATGCCAGATTCGTAATTAGCGACTCCAAAAACCCATAACGTATTTTTTTTGGATTTTTTACCGGTTTCTCTCGATTTGACCTTCCAATGACCTTGAACCTGACGCGATAAAAGTCAAAGGACGCCAGATTTGTATTCGGCGACCCCGAAAACCATAGTAAACCCGAGCTAACCTCAGAATACATGTTTAAGAGTGTCAAATCTCTCGAAAATAGAGTTGGTGGGTAGTGGTGTTTCCTATATTTGTAGGGGTGGCTGGGGGGTGGAGGGTATACCGTTTAGCGTGCAATCGACTCGGGATACTTATAAGATACTACCATGATTTTTTCAGATTTTTTGGTCCAAAAATAAATTAGGCCAAAAACCGGCCTTACCGACCCTCCCCCTTTATATTTATTTATATTTTAATAATTTATTTAAACGTCTTAGAAAATGCAACAAAGAAATCTATGCAAATGTGTGAATTAAAAAATTTTAACTCTGGAGAGGCAGAGTTGAATTGGTGAGAATTAAAATTTCAGAATTTACATTCCGCATGAAGGAATTAAAACAACTTATTGCACATATCTTGTGAACTTATTAGAATGAATTAAATAAAATCAAAATATGACCACTTCTGAGGAACAAAAAATATCTCTGTGAGGTGCGTTACCGGTACAATTAGAAGGAATTAAATATATTGAAAACACGTTCTCTTTGGGAGAATAGAAAACTGTGTGGCGGTCGCTATGGAAATAGAAGTGAATAAGTTTAGGAGGTATCTTATTCTTATTGTAGCATTTTAGACAGATGGGAAAATCGCCCATTCAAAATAATATAATAATCTTCACTTTTGTGCTGAAATCTGAAAATATTAATTTTTCTTTATTATACGCTTATTACCGGCTCCATTCGGTTTCTTCGGTCCTCCAGGATACACATTTCAAAGCGCTCCAGTTCAATCGTTTCTTTTTTCCTGGGTACTCTACTTGCGTGTCAAATTATTAAAAGATAATTTTGAGAAATTCAATCGTTTAAGAAATAAACCAAATTGATGATGCTTGTTAATAAGTTTCAAAATTAGGCTCGGGATGAGAATATTCATACTTTTTTATTGGGCCTGTCAAATTATTAAAGGATAATTCTAAGAAATGCAATTGTTTGAGAAGTAAACCAATGTTATGATGTTAGTTAATGAGTTATCAATGACATATTAAGAGTATGGTGTTCAATCGATTCACAGTAAACCTCTGATATATTATTTATCTGAAGTTGGATAAAACGCTGCAAACAATTGAAAACTACAATTATCCGACGGTAGAAAATCTTTATCACGATGTGGATGAAAATTATCCGTCGTCAGCTAATTGTAGTTTCCGAGTGTTTGCAGCGTTTTTATCCAACTTCAGATAAATATAATCTCGGGGATTTCCTGTATCGCTACATGTGTAGCTGAATAGAAAAACTTTAAACGTGGGATTTTTTGGCTTTTAATAACGATTATTCATTATTGTTTTTTAATATTCTACCATTCCTTAAACGTCTGAACATAGAACTTTTTTTGTAATAGCCATCATATACACATGTTAATTTAAAATTATCTCAATGCAATATTTGATATATTTGTCATACGAAGTCAAAAAGAACAACATTTTGTTGAAAAACCTGTAGATTTCGGTAGAGGCTTCAAGATGTAACAACCAAATACAATAAAATAATTTTTTTTACAGAATTTGATAATTTTTTAAATTATCACTAATTTGTCTGATTTTCTACAAAACAGTTAAATCTTAAAGAAAAAAGTAAATGTTCAACCGAAGTAGGTTAATTTTTTACTTTAAGCATTCTCAGTGGGAAAAAAAATTAAGGATGTCCTAGAGACGTGTTTTGGACATCCCTAAAACGTCTCCTGTAACATGTATTTTGTTCATCCTAGGAATGTTCTTAAAACTTCTAATGTCAGTACAAAAGACGTCTTTAGGCCATCTTCAGGACATTGGACATCTTAGAGACGTTGACTGGCCTAGCATAGGACGTCCTAGGAACGTCCCAAGCACGTTATTGGGATTTTCTTAGTCTTGTGCCCACTGGGTTCTTAACCAAAAAAGCAACATGTTTACAGATAAGATTTACAATTTTAAACGAAAAAGATGAATATTCAACAAAATAGTTCAATAAAATAAAAAAATAATTTGTTACCCTAGAAAGAACACAGATTTCAAGTTAACTCTGGGAATTACATTTTTGAACGAAAAAGATGAACATTCAACAAAATAGTTCAATAAAATAAAAAATTAATATTTTCTTACCCTAGAAAGAACACAAATTTAAAGTAAATTCTTGGAATTTTTTCTTTAAACTTGTATCACTTTTGATGTAATTAAGATATTACAGTTTTTTTGAATATCAACACTTATAATTTTTACCAATTTTTTGTCAAATTTGTACTATCATAAGGAATTTTTGAATTTTTTGCTGACAATAACAGCTAGGAAATAAGTATACAAAACTAGTTTGCAATGTTACAAAAAATTTCTCCTGACCGTAAAACTGGTTTAGTTCGCATAAATTTTAGAGAATATCTTTTTTATATAAATAAAATTTGTAAAAAATGTTTGTTTTTTTCATAAAGAAGGTGGAGTTTTATCCCTCTCATATAAATTTCCCATATGTTTCTAGTGCTTCAGCAATTAAAATTAGAAAATTTCTTAATTAATCTTTTCTACTACTCTGTGATAGTTAAATGTCTCTTTGCAAATTTAGATTCACAGTAATAGGTAAAACTCAAAGAACAGACAAACGACAAGTGTATCCTGATTTTGAAACTGTGCATAGAGAAGCGCAATTTCTAATATGGTTAATGACAGATCTTGTTCTATATTCAAGAAAAATAAAAAATTCAATATTTCTTATAAACAAATTGTATTAACAAATATTTAACGACAGGGGATATTTGCCTTCAAAGTATATTTCTGATCTGAAATTGCTTGACTTCATTCTTAGGACGACAAGTGGCCATACAAATTCAAGAGAAAATGTTATTTCTTAATTATATATAAATAAATTATATAAACAAGTGTACATCGCAGACATTTATAGGCAGGAGAAAATCGTTTTTCTTTCTTTCTAGACTAGATGTAATTACGTTAGCAATGGTGTTTTCTCACAAAAATGTACTATCCACAAATATTTGTTTATTTTATAATTAAATGCACATTTTTGGCATTTTTAAGCAAAAAGGAATATTTTTTCTTCTGAGCTTTTTGAAATTATATTACCAATGATCTTTTCTGAACAAGTGTTTCTATGCTCTAATATTTGTTTATCTTATAAACAAATTGATATATAAGGAATTTTCAAGCAAAAAGAATTCGTTTTTTCATCTTAACTTGCTGAAATAATATTACTAATGATTTTTTCAGAAGAAATGTTGTCAGGCATTAATATTTGTTTATTTTATAAGAAAATTATATAAAAAATTCACATATAGTGCGTTCTTAAGCGAACTGAAATTACTTTTTCTTCTGAACTTGTTAAATTATATTGCCGATGATATTTTATGAAAAAAATTTGCTAAGCATTAATATTTGTTTATTTTATAAACCAATTTTTATATAAACATTTCAAGCATTTTAGGTGAAAAACTCTTCATTGTTTGTATTATTTTATAGAGGATATTGAAAAAATGATGCATTTGTTTATTCAAATTGTTTACAAATTTTATCAGCTCTATTCTTTTCCAAGAATTCATTTAAGAACATTAACGTGAAAAGCTCAGAATAATAATGCACTCTGATTCGTGAGAGGTAAGTGGACTCACGATAAGAAGCCCCCTTGTTTTTCTGCTCATTATAATGTGCACAATGTGCGTATGTTAATTTAAATTGATCATACATTTTATATATTTTTTTGTTCGACAAAAGTTTATTCAAAAAATATTGTTCCCATAATTTCTACTAGACTTCAAGAAAGAAAATTGTCTTTCTGCTTATATATGCCAACAATATGTAGTTTTTATATAATTTGTTTATAAATTTTTAATATCCCTTGATTTCTGCTATTTGTCAATACGATTTCTTTATAACAATTCCATTTACAAGTTCACAATTTGTTTTCCTATTTATATCTCGGTAAGCTGATTTTAATTGGCGGGAATTATTAGAAAAATTTTGTCAAGGAGATAGAAAATGAGATTCAAGCATCTGAATTTCATTCTGAACCTCGCCTTTTCATTTTGTTTCACTCTGCGATGTTGCCACCATTAATTATAGGGTAATTATATCGGGGGATTTTCGATTGCGTACCCATCATTTATACTCTAATATGGTATGATATAGCTAATAGAAATGAGTCTTAGAATATCTTCAATGAGATGTGTCCTAAGATTAGGAGTAACAGGGGCTGTGTCCATTTGTTCGAGGCCTACCTGCTCGTCTTACCCTCTCCACTCGACTTCTCCTCACGTCCGTGACTGAGCGAGATCGCTGTGCCGAGCTTTGCCAGCGGGGGGCCCCTTTGTCCTAATGAGGTATAAAATGCCAAACATAAAAACGTTACAGTTTTGCAATCAGCAAATCAAAAACATTATATTCGGAATCTATGTTTTTTGCGATTCCAACGATATGGAAGTTTCCGTTGATAAATTGAAAATGCATCAGTTTATTTGGCAGAAAATTTGCCTGTTGACAATTCAATAGAATATATTAATTTTCACCAAATCGCCTAGAAGAATATTATACTTGAAAAGATATATTTTCAACCGAAAATAGAATAGTGGAATTTTTAGATTAAAAAATTATTTTTCAACAAAATAATTCATTTTTAAACCAAAGTGTATGGAATACTGGCATTTTCAGATAAAAAATTTAGTTTTCAACAAAATAATTCATTTTTAGCAAAGTATTTCGACTATTAGGTTGTAAAATTCATTAATTGCTAAATTTCCCACTACAGTTTAAAATTATTTATTTAACTAGACATTGATTTTATTGATTTTTTCAACTATACAATATTATTATATTAAAAGCATTATAAATTTTACCTAATTATTTTAATGTATTATTATTATTATTATGCTTTTAAGGGTTAGGTGTTTATATAAAAATAATTAGAGGTTGATCAGTATATTCAATATATTCTATATTAGGAGCTATTCTTTATCTTTATCCATAATGTGTCCTCTAAGGTTTTACATGAATTCCATTCCTTACAATCTTTCCGCTTATAATTATTCTTTCAATCTAATCCTTTCTATATATACAATTGTTTACAACTATTTACATAAGTCTTATATCTAGTTCATTATCTCTATTTCCTGCGATATCGCAATTTAGGGCTTTTTAGTGAACGCGTAAGCGAGCGAACGAAAGCGAGAGTGCGAGCGAGAGAGAGAGAGAGAGAGCATGAGAACGCAAACGTATCTTAGTCTACTTAACTTTTATCTTATCATTACTTAAAATCTTTACGCTTCTTATCTAAGCGACATCCGTTTCCCTTCTCTTTTACTTTTTTATCTCCATTTGCCTTTTTTCATGCATTCTTTCATTCTCTCTCATCCGCTCCTCTAGCACCCTCCAACTTCTTCATTCATTCTTCTCCTAATCCCCCCTCCCCTAGAATCTTAACCACATCCTCTTGCCAGCTTCCTTCATCTTCCACTCCTCTCCTACATCCTTCCCATACATGCTCCCATGTTTCCTCCTCCAATTCACATATTTTACACTTCCTGTTTTCTTCTTTTTCCCAGTACATCCCCTCTCTTACCTCGTTTCTTAATATAAATCTTGCTATTCTGGTCCACCTTCTCTATTTCTATCTCTTTTCTAAATACTTGGGCACTCCTTCCTTTTTTTATTATCTTGTACCATTTATTGTATTTTGATTCCTCAATCATCCCCTATCTTTCTATTAATTGTCTTTCCCTCTCCCTTTTTTCCAATTCTTTATAGTTTACTCTAGTCCCGTCTTCTATTTCTCTATCATTAAAGAAGTCCTTCCTTTCTTTTTCCTATCTCGTTAATTCGATCGCCTTCCCGCTCCTCTTTTCTACCTTCGTGAAACACTTTCTCGCCAAGTCCCCTCCCTTTCCCTCCCTCAGCTTTGTCTCAAATTTAAATGCCCTCTTTTCCGCTTCAATACTCAACTTATCCCTTTGCGCTTCTTCTCTCACCATATATCCTGGCGTCCTACAGTCTGCCCCTAGTGTCCAACTTATATACCTTTCTGGAAAACTCTCAATATGTTTCCTTTCTTTCCATCCCCATATCTCTGCTCCATAACCTAATGTGGGCCATACCAGCGTATCAAATAACTACATTCTCCTTCTCCAATTTTTTAACCTTATTTTTTCTATTTCCCATATCTATTTCATTACCCCTGCTGATTTTATATCCTCTCTCTTATATGAGCTGTATGATCTCCATTCCTTTGCAGGATGTATCCCAAATATTTATATTCTTTTACTTTTCCTAACTTTCTTCCCTTTCACCTTCCTGTCCAATCTTTCTTTCCCCTCCTTTTCTAAACCTCATTATCTTTGTCCTTTCTACATTTACATTCAGCTTTGTCCCATCTGAGTATTTCTCTAATTCTGTAATTAATCCCATCACCCTGTCTGATTTGGTAAATCAATTTTTCTAACATCTATCTTCAATCTCTGCGACAAAATAGTAACATATAGTTTATACAGTGTTGGCATCAGCGTCACCCCCTACAATCTTTAACCTCCTCTCCTTTACCTTTCTTTACTATTGGTGTAACTACTCCTTTTTTCCATAACTCTGGCCACCCATCTCCTCTCCATACTCTATTACACATTATCCATGTCCATTCCTCTAGTTCCTCCCCTCCATATTTCCATACTTCATTTGGAATCTCATCGATACCAGGTGCCTTTCCATCCTTCATTATTCCTCAAACCTTAACTATTTCTTCCCTTGATATGTCCTCTTATTCATCTCCTTCTCTAACATATTTTCCTCCCTTTATAACTTTTCTCTCTACTTCTCCTAGCAAATCCAAAAAATATTTCTTCCATTGTAGAATTTTAATATCTTGGTATACACTTTTTCTTTCTCTATTTACTAACTTTCATACCTGTTTTTCCGTCCTAGTTTCCTCTGCCTATTCCTCAAATCTTTTATTATCTTCTTCTTTCTTTTGATAACACAACTCGGTATACTCTTTCTTTTTTTCCCTATAATCTTCCGCATCACTTTTTTCTTTTCTCCACTTTCTTAATTCCTTTCTGACCTCCTTTTTTTCTCTTTACAGTCCTTATCGCACCGACTTCCGTTCCCCTCTTTACTAACTTCATTTTTGTTTGTGCACTCTAAACTTATTTTTATTTCTCATATCATTTTTCCGTCTCCTCGTCCATATTTCCCTCTCCCATTTTGATATTTCTGACCTTCTCTCTAAACTTTTCTTTTCCTTCCCCTGACCAATCCCCTTTTTCTACACTTTATACATTTGCTCCACTTTTATTAATATTGTTATTGCTTTTTTCTCCCTCTAATGTCACTATTAAAGGAAAGTGATCCAAATCAATATAATCACCTACCTCTAGTTTCTTAACCCTCTCTCTTACCTCATCATTCACTATCACATAATCAATTACCGTTCCCCTTTCACCTTCTGCGCGTGTATATTCTCCTTTTTCATCTCCTTCTATATGTGTAATTTATTATGTTTTATTTATTATAATAACATTGTATGGTTAAAAATAATAAAATCAATGTCCAGTTGAACTCTCTTTATTTGTTCAAGAATCAACCGATTCATACAAAGAAGTACGACTCTCTTAAACCTAAATTAATTATAGTTTTAATTCAACTATTTACGATTTAAATTCCACTAAAAGGTGATACACATGTTCGCTATGACTTAATTCCTAATAACAACTGTCACAAATCCCATCATTTACGTCCATCTTACGAGTTTCTGTTTTGATTATAATTCTGGGTTGAAACCTATTTAGTAACCTTAATTGCGCAATAATTCCATTGAATTCGAGAGGTATCCTTAAGGTCAAATAGTCCTATGGTCCATTTCTTAAAGTTAGATCTGGGTAAAGTAGAAAAGAAGATAATTAATGGGCTCTCTGTAGGTCGATTTGATGGAGTTTACTATCATAAGCTCTAATCCAAGATGTTTCAGTTTTTCCAAAGTTTTTAATCTTAGGTAACATTTTTTTGGATAACAGTCCTCCGATATTTTCAGGATTTTCTCTAACCAGTTTAAAATTAAACTAAAGATATGTACAGATAATAGTGCCGCACCTATTTCGAGCCTAATTGCGTATCCTGCTATGTTTTTTGGAACACAGAGTATTCTATTATAAAAAGTTGTTTGAATTTTTTCAACTGCATCGAGGTATCTCAGGCCCAATACATGTGCACTATATAATAGAAGATTTAAAATCATACTTTGGAAAAGTTGTACAATGGGGTTCCAGGAGTCGAGATATAGTCTAAATATTAAAGTTATCGTATAATTTGTAGTTATGCTGTATTTATAACAGCCATTTTTTCGCTTACAAAAGAGGTCGATTGATTAAAGGGTGTACCGAAATAATCATAGCTTTGGACTATATCACCTTTGGATTTCCCATACATAAATGGTGGGTATTTCTTGTTATGCCTATGCCCACCTGTTTAATGTTTATGTTTATAAATATTTAAGTTTGCGAGATCAGGAATAGACAGAGAAGAATCGTTAGAAATAATGAATAGTTCAAGTTTATTTCAAGTATAGAATACTTGGCAGACTAAGACCATTTTTGAGAACCACACAGATAACTCACTCGTTTATATAGACATTTTTGTAAGATGTAAGATTTAATGTCTTTATTGAGTTAATCACTTCACTGATCCGAAAAGATCGGACAACGATCTGTCGCGATTTACTGCTGCTCGCACACTGGTTTTCCCAAGCAACAAGGCTATTATCACACACTCAAACTGAGAAATCACGTGACTTCAAACATTCATGTAAGTAATAAGAAATCCGAAAATAGCTTTGAAATAGGTGATGTCGATAAATTGAGTAATTTTCAATCGCAGAAAATCTCATAAAGACGAAACATTAGAACTTTAAACGCCACCTTTCTTAAATATTATAATTTTAGTTTTATCTATATTTACTTCTAAATCATTCAGCTGGCAGTATGAAAATAACCATTTAATAATTTTCTGCATTCCTACGAGGGAGTCAGCGGAAAGGACCAAGTCATCAGCGTAAGTCAAGAGTAAAATTTCGGTTAAATGATCTATCGACACACCTCTAATACCCTTAGAGTTTAGGAATTCCTCTAGATCGGCAATAAATACAGAAAAAAAGTTGGATTCAAGACCTCCCTCTGCAAAAATCACGTCGTGATATCTACTGCTTTGGATATGCTTGATTGACATTTCACTGAAACATTAGCCTTGGAATAAAGGTCTACAATCAGTCTAGTAAACTTGAAACCGCATCCTTTAGATAATAATTTGTGCCATAATAGTCTGTGATTTAGAGAGAGAAAATATCCTTGAAAGTCTACGAAAAGTACAAATAATTTTTTTTTTGAAAGCAGCAAGTTTACTTTGAATTATCGAGTTTAGGGTAAAAACATGTTGCATACAACCTCTCTATTTTCTTAAGCCCGCCTGCCATTCTGGAAGAAGATTCAAATCTTCAGCCCAGTCAATCAGTCTTTAGGAAAGTATCTGCGTGAATATTTTCGTAAGACAATTAATTAATGTGATAGGTCTGTAATTTGAAGGATCAGATACTTCCCCTTTTTTATACAGCATTTTAGACATGCATCAGATTACCAGACAGGTTCTTGAAGAATTCATATCCAATTCCATCAGGACCGGGAGCCTTACCATATCTACATGTTTTTAAATTGAGAAGTGTTTCCTCTAAAGTAATTGAACAATCGAGATAGGGATTTCTATTAAAATTAATTGTTGGTGAGTAGATAATAGGGTCCCGTGGTGGGTAGATAGATCTACAATGTTTCTCCCATGTGTCTAAGTTTATAAATTCCTTATTTGAAAGCCTGAAATTGTAACTATTAATTATTTTCCAAAATTTTGAAGTCCTTAGTCATTGCTAAGGAGCCCAAAAGAGCTTTCATATAAGCCTCCCTCTTAGAATGCGGAAAATTCCCATGATCTTGTTTACTTTTATCATAAATTTTAAGACAGTCTGGGTGAAAATTCTTCTGCTGGCATTTATTGAGTAAACATTTGAGATCTTCCTTACTTTTTTTTACATTCTGTGTCGAACCACGGTTTCGAATAACCTAGCTTTTTACTCGAAGTTATAATAAGATTTAATTCTTTCGCTGTCTATTTTATAGATAATATCAAAATGTCCGAAAGCTCATTTACCGTTAATATCGCTGAGTCAATATTAGGGGGAAGTTCAATTTTATCCTTGTATTCTTTGTTTCTCTCTTCATTTTACTTAAAATAAGAATCTTCGGCCTTGCAACTAAAGTCATTTGCAGTTAGTATCGTTGCTACTATTGGGAAGTGATCGGAACGGGTCGGTATTTGAAAAACATGAAAATCCTGAATATATTGGGTGCTCAAAGAATTAGATCAAGCTAAATCTATGGCAGATGAGCTTCTTTATTTACGAAAGTGTATTGAGCCGGGCTGTCACCTTTAGATCTTCGATTAAGAATGTAGAACCCATTTTCTTCAAAAAAGTTAACCACTCTTTGACCTCTCTTATTTTGTTCTAAATTCAGACTCACTCTTGAGTCAGATAAATTGATATTTTCGTCTAATAAGCCTTCTTCTAATTGATTTAATTCACCTAACCATCCATTAAAGTCACCCTCCAATAATTATAACATAATCAGAAAACTTCAAAGGAATGTCAAAGAGTTTTTCTTCTAGATCATTTAAAGATTGAACAATATCTAAATTTAGACTAAAGGAAATTGAGACAATTATTACATTACAATCATTATCTTTGATTTGTACAAAAATAGATTCCTCAGATACACAAATTGCTTCCATTTTGTATTTATTTACATCATTGATGATTGCGAGACCTCCCTTTGCTCTTCCTTTTGTTGACTCTCTCGTAGCTGCACTGTTCACAATTTGAGAGTCAAAATCTTGATGAGGTGAAATGACGCAGGGGGGTTTGTGAGCCAAGTTTCACTAGCACAAATCATATCATCTGTTGGGCTGCGGTTGTAGATATCTTCCAAATTTCCAAATCCCCTGACATTCCAAAATATGATTCGAGGGAATATCCGTTTCTCTGATCGACTGACACGACTAGCTGTTAAACTTATCGGTGTAATCGAATCTTCACCGTCCGATTGGTAGCCGTCTTCTCCTCTTTTTATCATTGTTTTTCAGTTAGTTGTTTATCCTTAAGCAATTTTTTGATGGACGTCAGATCATAATATGTATCATTTATGCGAATTCGTATTCCTCTAATAGATGCATTTTCCCCTTGTTGTTCCAGCTTTTGTTGAAACTCCCTAAGATTTTTACGAATTTCTCTTTGTTCACGAGAACAATCATTTGATACAGAGATATTCATTTACTTATTCATTCAATTGACGAGCAAGAAGCCCAATTACAGACGTATTCTACAAAGAGTATTTAATTGCTAGTTAATCTAAACCTAAACTAAATATTATCTTAGTCTAAACTTATGTAAAATTGACTAGAATGTACGACCTAACACCAGCATAGAAACAGGGGTATGAAGGGCCAAAAACAGTAAGTCCTTCCTTATCTATATTGTTTGCAATTCTGGTCATTTTTTTCTGGTTTATAAGCGTTTCTGGTTTCTAAGCATTCTTGAAGATTTTATCCTTAAACCGTGGGTTGGAAAAAGTTATCAGAGTTGGCCGAGAACCTTTGATTCTACCAAGTCTTATGATTTTCTGGAAGTTGTCATCGACTATTTTAATATTCGCTTCGGTTAAGATTTTTCTAACCGTCTCAAAAAGGTTCGTGTTGTTACTTGAAATATCTTCAACGTTATATAAGATGATATTTTTCTCTCTTTCTCTATTAATGAAATTTTCAAGTTTATTTGTTAAAGTAGATACTTTCTTCTCTATGAATTTATTCTTCTCTCTCAAATCAACACATTTTGTTTTATATACCTGCAGCTCTCCAAGGATTTTTTCATCTGAGTTCTTTAAAACTTTTATATCTTCTGTTATTTGGTTAACGTTTTTGTAAACTTTACATCCTCTTGCATCGCTAGGATCAGATTTTTAAGATCCTCATTGGTTGTCATACTGAATGACTTTAACTGTTCACTTTATCGAGTTTGTAAATCTTAGATTCCCGTATTTAATCAGAACTTTATACACTATCACACTAACAAAAACGAAGCTCTCTGGAGGGAGCTTCAAACACGTCTGAACGCTACCGAAGTTAGAACAGAACTCCAATGTCTAGTTAAATAATTAATTTTAAACTGCGGTGGGAAATTAAACAATAAATGAATTTTACAACTTAATAGTCGAACTACTTTGTTGAAAATAAATTATATGATTGAAAAATAGTTTTTTAATCTGAAAATTCCACTAATCTTAGGTAATAATCTCTTTCAAATCAATATTATGTATTTATCGTATCGATATTCAGGAACAGTTACACGAAAAATAATAATATCAATTATTATTAAACTTTTATTATTATTATTATTATTATATATTGATATTAAATAGCTCCTAATATAGAATATATTAAATATACTGATCATCCTCTAGTTATTTTCATATAAAAACCTAATCTTCAAAAACAGTAATAATAAATTAAAATAATGAGGTATAATTTATAATATATTTGATATAATAATATTGTATAGTTAAAAAAATCAATGCCTAGTTAAATAATTAATTTTAAACGGCAGTGGGAAATTGAACAATTAATTAATTTTACAACTTAATAGTCGAAATACGTTGTTAAAAATGAATTATTTTGTTGAAAACTAAATTTTTATCTCAAAATTCCAGCATTCCATATACTTTGGTTTACAAATGAATTATTTTATTAAAAACAAATTTTTTAATCTGAAAATTCCACTATTAAATTTTCTGTTGAAAATATATCTTTTCAAGTATAATATTCTTCTAGGAAATTGGATGAAATTCATATATTCTATTGAATTGTAAACAGGTGAATTTTCTTCCAAATAAATTGATGTATTTTCAACTCTTCTACGGAACATTCCATGATTCTATCTAGTCAGGGTCAAAACATATACTAAAATCTGTCATAACTTATTCTAATTTCAATATTTTGATTGCAAGTTACATATCGTTGGAATCGGGAAAAAACATAGAATCCAATTATAATGTTTTTAATTTGCTGATTCTAAAACTATAATATTTTTATGTTTGGCATTTGATACTGCATTATGACAAACGGAGCCCCGCTGGCAAAAATCGGAACAGCGATCACGCTCAGTCAGGGACGTGAGGAGAAGTCGAGTGGAGAAGGTAAGACGAGCAGGTAGGCCACGATCAAATGAAATTGCCCAGTAAGAGCGCGTTTGTCAGTCTGCAATTATAGCTCAGGAACTGCGGTAGGGGCGATCGTCTTTTCCATCACGGCTACCTGCGTAACGTTCCCCTTCCACTGCGCAACGACACTACCCCTCATTATATTCGAAGTTGCTTCAGGCCCTCCATGTTATGCCCCCCATATAGATAATGCCTTTGTCTTTCAAATTACACATTTCCTCGCTATTTCCACGCCCATACCTCGATTAATAATGCTAATAGGCGGACGAAATCCCTGAAATTTTGACGAGTTTGAAAATATAATCGTTAATATAGGTAGAATCTGAAAAATTTCAATTAGAATATTAAATTTTCATCAGTTTCCCATTAAGTTAATAAATTGATTCAAAATAAATTTTCTGTCGTTGTTTTCGTTGGTAAAGCTTTTGAAAATGTAAGAAAAAAACCGCATTTTTCGAAAATTATCAAAAGAGAATATTATTTAAAACAATGATAACTTGGCAACCGCTGGGGGATTTTATTGACACTCAAAACTTAGCTTTGTAGAAAATTGTGTATATACATTGTTGGCTTCAGAGTCAGGTGAATTGAAAACAATTGACTTGTTTCAAACGTTTTGACACATAATGTCGATCATTATCAGTGAGTTTTCTTAAATCTGTGAAAAGTACATAATTTCTTGCAGGTATGCTCTTTTACAATTAAAAGTACTATTTTTAAGGGCATGCTCTTCGTGAACACGTGACCAAACCAGACCCCGGTTATGAGCATTTTTTTTTGGTGTTCACTGTGTCCACACGGATTGAGATATCGTGTTTGAAATTTGACAGATTAAATAAAAATCACTAAAGAACGTTTGTATGCATCAATACGTTTATAGTTTTAAAGAAAGTTTATTTATAAATCGATGGAATAGAATATAACCATTCGAGTTATAGCACTTTGCCAATAATGTTTGGATTGATGCATTTCGGATTTTTTTGTTCGCGTATATTGAGCACTGACACCAATTTTGCACTAAATTGTCTAAACCTTAAAAAAAATTAATATAAGCAATAAAATTTGCACATTCGTTGCAAATAAACAAAAAAGTATCTGCACACCCGTAACCTATCATTATTTTTTGAGCATTTTTAACGATTCCTAGCGGAGAAAAAAAGAAACTTTGAACGTCGATAAAGTCGACATCACGTGACTAAGTTCGTTCATGAAATTTTTGTGTAGAATGATTTTCATTTTTTTGGTCCTAAAAATAAAAGATATATTTCAAATTGGAAACATAGCAACACCAGAAATGTGATCAAATTTACTCTTCGGACAGTGAACTAATCGCCGGGGCTCAGCGTCGGACTCGCTTTGTCTTTCGCCCCCGGGCGAAATTTTATTATTATTGGTTTGGTATAACTTAGAATTGTTTCACACCAGTACAAAAAATCCACAAGAATATAGAACCCTTAGAAAATTTTAATTATTTTCCGAAGATGAACGTTTCTCAAGATGGGCCGTAGTGAAGACCGAAAAAAATGAAAATCGTTTCATTCTCCATACAAAAATTTTATGAATGAACTTATTCACTTTATCGACGTTCAAAGTTTCTTTTTCTCTCCGCTGGAAACTGCTATAAATGCTCCAAAAATAATGATAGGTTACGTGCACGCCAATACTTATTTGTGGATTTCCAACGAATGTGCAAATTTTATTGCTTACATTAATTTTTGTAAAGGTTTAGACGATTTAGTCGAAAATTGGTGTCAGTGTTCAATATACGCGAACCAAAATATCCGAAATGCATCAAACCAAAAATTATCTGCAAAGTGCTATAACTCGAATGGTAATATCTTATTTCATCGATTTATAAATAAACTTTCTTTCAAACTATAAACATATTGATGTATACAAACGTTCTTTAGTGGTTTTTATTTAATCTGTCAAATTTTGAACACAATATCTCAATCTGTGTGGACACTGTGAACACCAAGAAAAATTCTCATATTCGGGAGACTAGTTTGGTCACGTGGTCCCGAGGAGCATGCCCTTAAAAAAGAAATCTTTTCACGAAGAACAACTAATAAAAACCAATTAATATATAGTAGGAAAATTTTATAACCAAATTTATAAACAACTTTTTTTTTAAGTTTTCAGAAAACGCTGCAGTCGAAGAACTCTTTTAAAATTATTTTTTAGCGATCTATATTAAATTCAATTTTTTTTTATTGAAACCCTTAAGCACAGCTTTTTGTGTATATGAGAAATAATGTTAATTAATGAAGTTTGCTGGTATGCTGAGGAATTATATCTGTGAAAGTGAATTTTTTTTCTCTTGAAAGTTGCAATATAGTAAAAATACGAAAATAAAAGATAAACTTTGTAGCTAAATAATTATCCAAATATTCTTGAAAAACTGTTCTTTCCTTATATCAACGAAAAGTTGATACAAATTTTTTTGACAGTAGTAAGAATACAGATTGTCGAGGATCATTGTACTTAAAAAAATTTCCTCGATTTCTTATGTAAAATTTTCCTTCAAAAAAGTTTTGTATCTCATTAAATGTTTACATTTTCAAAATATTTATAATTTCAATTTTTGAAATTGAAATGTACTGAGTTTTCTGTTTTAAAATTATTTGTGTGAAAGAAAGCATTTCCAAAATCACACTGTAGCAAAAAATTAATTTGTAAAGAAGAACATTGTAGTTATATAATTATATATTTCTGTTTTTAAAATTAAACATTGTATCTAAAGAATTCGTGAAAATAAGAAATAAATTTGCCTTTATCATAAGAATTATTTTTGTAAAAGTAAGAATAATATTGTTGGCCTTTCAAAATAAACTTTTCGTCCATAAAAAAAGAACATTTTTTAAAGAATACCTAAATAATTATTCAACTACAAAGTTGTTTGTAATTTAATATTTTTACTTCAGGGCAATTTTCAAGGGACTGAAATGTTTTCTGAAAACTTAAAAAAAATTTGTTAACAAATTTTACTACTTCATTGTAATTTTTTTTTCATCAATGTTGTATTTCGTTAAAAGAGATTGTTTTAATAATATTAAATGCTTTATCAAACTGCGATATTAACCAAAGAATAACACTTCCAATTGTAAAATTGGGTACGTGCAAGACGTTATGTACTTTTCATAGAATGATTAAAACTCACTGGTGAGGCCCACCATTGTGGGCCGAAACGTGTGGAACAAGTTAGTTGATATCAATTCACCTTGTATTTATTGTTATTATTTACTTATTATTTATAATTTTATTGTATGTATAATTGATCTAAAGTAGATAAATGTATAATTTTTCGTCAATAAAATGTTCAAATTGGAAATAATGTAATTTTGTATATTCAAATGCTTTTCTTTGACATGCTGATATTCTTTAAATAGAAATGGATGTAAGTTGGAAGACAAAGGGAATATATCCACAGGAGACGTAGCATCGAGGGCCTGGAGCAACTTCGAATCCAGTGAGGCGTAGTGTCACTGAAAACTGGAAGGGCAAGGGTGCGCAGGTAGCCATGGAGGAAATGACAACTTCCCCCTGCGGCAGTGGCAAATGCCCGACTCGCATTATGACCTGCTAAGCTTACTCCCACCATTGCATCCAGCGCGATAACCCTCGCTTGCCTTTTCTCGTCTGGGATTATATCTTAGAAGGCTGACGTACATGATATGTTTAAACTGGAAATGGTAAAGAGAAATCGAAAATTTCATTTTCCGGATTCCCCACAATATAATTAAGTTGTCCTTTTTGGTTCCATTTTAGGAATCTCCCATGGAGTTTGTAACTAAAACTCGAAGATTAAAAAAAATTGTCCATAAAAATGTAATTGTTTCGACTTTATTTGTGCAATATTCGTCTTTTTATTTAGAAAATT
>NC_046664.1:132056428-132061478 GCF_010883055.1 Belonocnema kinseyi | reverse complement strand
GATTTCGCTGGAAGCGGGTGCAATTTTTCAGATTAGCACCCGCTCCCGTCGAAATCCTGCGGTTGTCCTTATGACAAATTTATATATATATATATATATATATAGAGTATATTTTAATATATTTTTAGTTAAAAATTAATTTGATTGCAAATTTAAATATTTTTAGTTGAAAAGTCTATTTTTTTCCGAAAATTGATTTTTAAAATTGAACTATTTTATTTATTTTCCCACTTTTTTCAGTTGAAAATTCCATTACTTGGTTACAAATTCGTGTATTAAAAAGTCTTGTCTCTTGGTAGAAGATTTTTTTCTTTGTGTAAAAAGTCGAATCGTTTTAAACGATATTCAGAAGTTATGAAAGTATTTTTTAAATAATTTAAAAGTTGAAAAGTTTCCCAATAATTAAAAATAAAATTATACGAATATTTCATCAAGATTTCTATGAAAATTATGAATGGGTTTTTACTTTAGAACATTAATTTGAAGAGAATATTGAAGAAGATTTCAAAAAATTTCCAAAATTTTACCGAAAAATCATAAACATTTAAGATATTGTATTTTATTATTCAATGATTTTTTACAGAATTCTTAAGAAGAGTTTAAAACCAAAAAAAAGTTTGGAAGAATAAATAAAAATTGAACAATTATTACTTTAGAATTGATTATTTCACAAGATTTCAAAACAAATTTGGATGCATAAATAACAATTGAACAATGATTTATTTGTAGCGACTCGAAATGAAAAGGATTTAACTTTTAATTTAAAAAGTGTTTATTAAAAAAATGGTAATCTTTTAAGTTTTAATTTAAAAGGTGTTCATTAAAAAAGTTGTAATGTTTTAAGTTTTAATGCTTTTCACTGGAAATTGCTTAAAATGATATCATTTAAAAGAAATTCCAGATTGGTTGCTTCATTGTTCAATTTAGAACATCAAAACTTATGAACAGTAAGGGGGCTGACGGAAGCGTAGATGAAAGTGAAGTTACGATGACAGAGAAAAGACTAAAGGAAATTCGCGAAGTGATGATGGAGGTAATGGGGATTTATGAAGAAAAGCAGGAGAAATGGGGAGAGGAATTAAAGAAGGAAGTTAGGCGGGAAATGGTGGAACTTAAGAAAGAAATTAAAAAATTGGAAGAAGTCAGGGAAAAGTTAGAAAATAGGATTTAGTCTTTGAAACGAAAACTAGAGAAGCAGGAAGAAGATAATAATGAAAAGATAGAGGAGATGCAAGGTAGGATGAAGAAACTTGAAAGCTCGAACCGGGATGGTGTTGGGGGAAAGAGTGAGAATAAGGAGATGGAAAGGCTGAGAAAAATAGAACAAAGAATAGAAAGGAAAGAGAAGGAAGAAAGAAAATTAAACACAGTGATAAAGGACATAAGATTATAGGGGAAAGAGCTGAAGGAAGGGGTGGATGAAGTACTCAAAAGCATTGGTACTAAGGTAGAGATAGAGGAAATGCGAAATGTAGGAAGGGAAGTGCGAAGAGGGGACATTATGGTACTGGTGAAATTAAAGAAATGGGAGCATAAGAGGGGGGGGGATGACAAAGAAGAGGTTATTATATGGAGGTCTAGAGAGAATAGAGGATCATTTGACATGGGTAAAAAGGAAGATGCAATATAAATTGAGGAAAATAGCGGAAGATGAAAGAAAAAAGGGAAAGAGAACATGGGTTAAGTATGGGAGAATACAAATAGACGGAGTGTGGTGGGATCGGAATGAAGAAAGGGCACAGATTGTGAGAAATGAGGTTCAGGGAAACTAGAAGAGGAAGGAACAGGAGATAGAAAAAAAAAGAAATAGTAGGAAGGAAAAAAATATGAGAAACGAAAGCAGGGAAGGATGGAAGATTTGTTACCAGAATATAGCAGGATTGGAGAGAAAGGATAGGGAGATTATGAGAAATTTGACACAATGGGATGTAGTCATAATGATGAAGACGTGGCTAGATGAAAAGGGATGGGAAAGAGTAAGTGGAAGATTACCAAGAGATTGCAAATGGCAAGTGGAAAATGCAAAGAGGAAGAATGAAAAGGGCAGGGCAAGAGGAGGAATGGTTATGGCAGAGGAGAGGAAAGAAATGATTGAAGAAAATAAAGAAGAGAGTAGGCTGATAGTTGGTGGGGATTTTAATGCGAGAACAGGTGACAGAGGAGGAAGGGAATGCGGATAAGAGAGAGGAAGAAAATCCAAAGATAAGGTACTAAATGGGGAGTGAAAAAAGTTTTTGAATAGCTCGGAGAATTTTGATGGTATATTTTAAACAGAAATATAGAAGGAGATGAGAAAGGAGAATATACACGCTCAGGAGGTGAAAGGGGAACGGCAATTGATTATGTGATAGTGGATGATGAGGTAAGAGAGAAGGTTAAGAAACTAGAGGGACAAAAAAGCAATAGCAATATGAACGAAAGGGGAGCAAAAGTAAAAAGTGTAGGAAAAGAGGATTGGTGAAGGGAAGGAAAAGAACAGTTTAGAGAAAAGGTCAGAAATATCAAAATGGGAGAGGGAAATGTGGACGAGGAGATGGAAAAAATGATAGGAGAAATAAAAATAGGATTAGAGTGCACAAACAAAAATGAAGTTAGTAAAGGGGATAATAGAAGTGGGTGGGATGAGGACAGTAAAGAGAAAAAAAGGAGGTCGGAAAGGAATTAAGAAAGTGGAAAAAAGAACAAAGTAGTGGGGAAGAATATAGGGAAAAAAAGAAATAGTGGACTGAGTTATGTTATCAAAAGAAAGAGAAAGAAAATAAAAGGCTTGAGGAAGAGGCCGAGAAGGCTAGGACGGAAGAAGAGGTATGGAAGGTAGTAAATAGAGAAAGAAAAAGAAGAAAAAAAGTAAACCAAGATATTGAAATGGTAGAATGGAAGAAATATTTTTTGGATTTGCTCGGAGGAGTAGAGGGAAAATTTATAAAGGGAAGAAAATATGGTAGAGAAAGAGATGAGGAAAAGGACATATCAAGGAGAAAAATAGTTAAGGTTTTAGGAATAATGAAGGATGGAAAGGCACCAGGTATAGATGAGATTCCAAATGAAGTATGAAAATATGAAGGGGAGGAACTAGAGGAATGGGCATGGATAATGTTTAGTAGAGTATGGAGAAGAAAGGGGTGGCCAGAGTTATGGAAAGAAGGAGTAGTTATACCAATAGTAAAGAAAGGAAAGGAGAAGAGGTTAAAGAGTATAGGGGGTGACGTTAATGTTACACTGTATAAAGTATATGTAACTATTTTGTCGGATAGATTGAAGACAGAAGTTGATGAAAAAAGTATCGAGTCACCGAATCAGACAGGATTTAGAAAAGGAATAGGGGTAATGGGCAACATATGTGTTCTGAACTATCTAGTTAATAAGAGGATTAAAAGGGAAAAAGGGGCAATGATAGCCATGTTCGTGGACTTGAAGGCGGCGTTTGACTTATTAGACTGAGCCAAAATAGAAAAGTTACGGTAAAATAGGGGATAAGAGAGGGATGAATAAAGAGAGTATCAGAAATTTTTAGAGAGAAAAATAGCAGGGTAAAGGTAGGAGAGCAAGTAGGAGATAGTTTCTGGTTGGTGAGAGGTGTGAGACAAGAATTTCTTTTGAGCTCAATTTTATTTGATTTATTAATATCAGACTTGGAAGAAGAAATGAGGAGAAAAGGTTGGGGAGGAGTTAGGATAGGAAAGGAAAATATATATACAATGGCATACGCAGACGACATAGTGTTGATAGCAGAGGATGAAGAAGGTATGGCGGGATTAATTACTGTATTAGAGAAATACTTAGATGGGAAAAAGCTGAATGTGAAATGTAGAAAAGACAAAGATAATGAGGTTCAGAAAAGGAAGGGGAAGGAAGAAAGAATAGACAGGGAGATTGAAGGGAATAACGTTAGAAGCAGTAATAGAGTATAAATATTTATGATATATCTTGCAAACGAATAAAGATCATACAGCTCATATAAGAGTAAAGATAAAAAAGCAGCAGGGGTAGTGAAACAGATATGGGGAATCGGAAAAAGGAGGTTAAAAAAAATTGGAGAAGGAGAATGTGGTTATTTGATACGCTGGTATGGCCGGTATTAGGTCATGAAGCACAGATATGGGGATGGAAAGATAAGAAAGATATTGAGAGTTTACAAGATTGGATGAAGGAGTTGGTGGGTGCTAGAGAAGCTAATGAGAAAGAATGAAAGAATGCATGTGAAAAAAGGCAAATGGAGGTATAAAAAAGTGAAAGAAAAAGGAAACGGAATTCGCTCAGATTAGAAGCGTAAAGATTGTAAGTAATGGTAAGGTAAAAGTTAAGTAGACTAAGATGCGTTTGCGTTCTCATGCTCTCTCTCTCTCTCTCTCGCTTGCACTCTCGATTTTTTTAGCTCGCCCACTCGTTTGCTAAAAAGCCCTAAATTACGCTATCGCAGGAAATAGAGATAAGGAACTAGATATGAGACTTATGTAAATAGTTGTAAATAATTGTATATATAGAAAGGATGAGATTGAAGAAATAGATATTAGCGGAAAGATTGTAAGGATTGAAAGTCATGTAAACCCTTAGGGGACAAATTATGAATAAAGAAAAAGAGTATATTTAAAAAGATTTCCAAAATTGTCAGAAAATAATATGGAAGATTTTAACAGCTAGCTTATTTTCATTTTGTAGGATTTATTAAAAGTTTATTGGAAAACTCGAATGATACAAAAAGTAGTTGTTAAGAAGTTTCAAAAGAATTTAAAAAATGATAACAAATTAAAAAATATTCCATAAAATTTTGAACAAAATTGAGGTTTTTGAATATTTTGAAATCAAATTTTGAAACTGTTTAAGCATATTGAAAGGCTGAAAAAGAAGAAATAAATTTGACTAAAGTTTCTAGAAATATTAATGATGAGTTTATATTTTGAGTATAGCTTCTACTTCATTATCTATTTACCTGTTTTAAACGGAATCTTTCACACATGCTTCGTTTCAATGGCTAAAATTGAAGAACTAAAATTCGAATTGGTCGAACGCCCACCGTATTCACCAGATTTAGCCCCCAGTGACTTTTTCT
>NC_046664.1:132054973-132056328 GCF_010883055.1 Belonocnema kinseyi | reverse complement strand
AGCTCTTCTTAATATTTTGACACCAAAATCATGTCGATACACCTTACCGACTGCGAGTAAAGCCACCCACGCTTTAACTTGACAGACTGTATAAACAAATATAGTGACAAAATTGACCACTTTAGCTTTGTGAATTTTTATCTCAAGAAAAAATACTGATAGAAACTCACTATCAGCCGGAATTATTGCACATGCATTCATAGAACATAATTAATTTTAATAATATTTAACTTAATTATTATAAACAATTTCTGGAAACAAATTCTTTATAAACGAGTTTTTCTCATAGCTGAATTGATTTTTCTGAACAAAAGTGATTCACAATTGTCTTTAAAGCCATTTATATACTTTGAGCTTTATCAAACATAAACAATATAGATTGTTTATAACAATTTAGTAAAACAAGTCTCCTAATCGGCCGTTTTCTCTTAGAAATAAATGTTTTTTTCTTCAATAATTATTAGAGTGACATTTATTGCGGTGACTAACTAACGAAATTAAATAAAGAATAATTTATATGATTGTTACAAAAAATTTTTGTACCAAACTGTCCATAGCAATAAAGCTGTACTTGCGTTTTTAGAAGTCTCCTATCTTTCATTTGTTTTATGCAACTTCCTGAAAAATAAATGAGGAACAAGTGAAAATACGGTGCAATAACGCTGCACTTGCGTATTCAGAAGTCGCTTATTTTTCATTTGTTTTGTACGTAACTTCATGAAAAACAAATGAAGAACAAGTGACTCTCAAATGAAAAGTACAGTTCCAGGTTCACCGCTAGGTGGGTATCTCTTGCAAGCGCTCTCGTAAGAGAAATAATAATTTTCGTTTATATAACTGAGAGAGGCTGCGTTGAAATGATATTTATATGATTTTTTTGGCGTCATTTCAAAATATCTTCTGCAGGTTTGTACATTTCAATTGTTTGTGTTATTATTTCTAATAAAAAATGGATACACTCAAGGTAGGTTAGAAGGTTCTTTGTGATTTTCTTATTGCCAATGAGAGTACTGACGTGCAAGGTTTGTTAAGTTTCATGCAAACTGAGTACAATCTTGATCCTGGGCATCTAGAAATACAGTGTGTCCCATATTTATAGGGCCACCCCATTTTTTAAGGATAATTTTTTTTCTATTGGAACAAACTGCACCAAATTTTTTGAGTGAATAAATGAGTCGAGTTAACGATTTTTCCTAAAATATAGAGCTAGCAATTCCATTCATTCATTTATTTGGGCATTTTTTCGAAAAAAACGGTGTCCCAAATTATTAGGGCCACTAAAAAAAAATTCAATTTTTCAGAAAGAATTCAATTTATTCAACAAAATACGTACATATAAAAAGATTTTATTCACA
>NC_046664.1:132048751-132054873 GCF_010883055.1 Belonocnema kinseyi | reverse complement strand
TAATTATGTTATATTATAATAGTCTTATTTAAATCTTGATCCGCATTTGAAAGAAATTAAAGAAATTGGTGATTTTGTAATTCATCTCGTTTGGATAAAAACTCAATTATTTGATTGAAAAATTAATTATTTTGTTAAAAATGTAATTATTTTGTAAAAAAGCCCTCTTTTCTATTCAAAATTCAACTACTTTGTTAAAAATTTTATTTCTTTTATTTGAAGGTTCGTCTCCTTCGTTGAAAATACATTTTTGAAACTGACTATTAATCTATACCATTTTTGGTTAAAAAATTATGTATTTTGTTAACAATTCGTCTTTCTTTGTAGAAATTAAATTGCTTTATAGAAAATTTATACTTTTTGATTAAAAATTACATTTTTCGGTTCAATTATTAACTTTAAATATTGTTTGGTTGCAAAGTCGTTTTGTTGTAAATGCAACTATATTGTTAAAAATTAAAATCATAATTTTTGGGTGGAAAATTCGATTATTCACTTAAAGTTGAACTACTTAGTAAAAAAATTCATTTTTTCTTATGAAAGATTCATAATTATAGCTGAAAATTCAACTATTTGCCTTTAAATTAGGTTAAAAATTCAACTTTTTGGTAGATAATACTCTTTTTGACTATAAAATTAAAAAATTTATTTAAATTAAATTGACCTTTTTTAGTAGAAATTTAATCTTTTTGGTTGAAAATGTATCACTTTTGGTCAAAAATGCAATTGTTTGGTTAAAATATGAACTGTACATCTTCTTGGGTTTAAAATTCGATTATTTCATTAAGAGTTGAACTACTTTGTAAAAAAAAATACTTTTTTTTAACAAGGTTTTATATTTATAGTTGAAAATGTAACTATTTAGTTGAAAGTTTAACCCTTTGATTGAAAACTCATATTTTCCGCTTAAGAAGTTCAACTTTTTGTAGATAATTCGTCTTTTTGACTTTAAAATTAAATAATTTCGTTGAAAATTCATGTATTTTGTTTGAAATTTGTCTTTTTTGTAGATTAATAATTTTCTTGGTCGAAAATTCATGTTATTGGTTGAAAATTTAACAACTTTTTTGAAAATAAATTTTTTCCGTTGAAAATTATTTATCTTTATCTGAACATGTAACTATTATAGGATTGATTAAAAATGAATCGTATATATTGGGTAAGTTTGAAAATCGTTTTTTTATTTTTTTTATGGTCAAAAATTCACCTTTTCCATTGAAAATTTAACAATTTTGTTGAAAATTCGTTTTTTTCCTTATTCAATTCAATTTTTTATCACAGCTTTCATCTGGAAATTGAACTATTCGATTTTTGGTTAAACTGTGTCCTGTAAATTGTATTAGTTAAACACCAATTATTTTTTAGAAAATTAATTTATTTGTTTTCGATTATGGCTTGAAATATTATTTCAGTCTAAATTTTTTTATTTTTAACCCATTCAATTTGAAATTTTTTAATTAAAAAAAGAATTTTTCGTTAATTATCAGCAATATTTGACCGTTCATTTAAAATAATCCATTACGAACAACTGTTAAAAACTATACAAATTTGAACAGAATGGTTCGAAATAGAAAGCCTTGAATTTTTAAATTTGTAATGAGCTGAATATAAAGTTTAAATGCTACAATTTAAATTAAAAAAAAGATTCAGAATTAATTTAAAACTTGAAATTATTTCAAATAATTTGAAACACGATTTAGACTTTGGCAGATTAAAAAAAAGATTTTTCAGAGTTGTGCAGTATTTAAAAAGAATAACAAAAATTGTTGTGATTGCCAAGAATATTGAAAATGATTTTTTATTTTGACAAAAAAATTTTAAGTGAGTACTTGAAAACATTTTAAAAATTAAAAAAAAAGAATCCGGATGATTTTAAGGAAATTTTTTTATTTTGCAGTTTTTTTAATTCTAGGAAAAAATCTCATTAAGAAAATATATCAATTTTCAACCAAAAAGTTTACTTTTTAACAAATTAAATTAATTTTATATCAAATAATTCGTGTTTTAACTAATACAATATACAGGATAAAGTTTCAACCAAAAATTGAATAGTTCAATTTCCAGATAATAACGATTAATTTTTAATCAATCCTAGAATAGTTACATTTTCAGATAAAAAAAATAATTTTTAATCGAACAAATAAATTTTCAATAAAGTTGTTAAATTCTCAACCAATAACATGAATGTTCGACCAAGAAAATTAATGATATACAAAAAAAGACAAATTTCAAACAAAATACATGAATTTTCAACGAAATTATTTAATTTTAAATTCAATAAAACGAATTATCTACAAAAAGTTAATTTTTTAATCATAACTATAAAACCTGATTGGAAAAACAGTAGTTTTTTTACAAAGTAATTCAACTCTTAGTGAAATAATCTACTTTTAAGCCCAAGAAGATGTACAGTTCATATTTCAACCAAACAATTGCATTTTTGACCAAAAATGATACATTTTCAACCAAAAAGATTAAATTTATACCAAACACGGTCAATCCAACAAAATATATTAACTTTCAACAAAATTATTTAATTTTAAAGTCAAAAAGAGTATCATCTACAAAAAAGCTGAATTTTTAACCAATTAAAATTTTGGTTGAAAAACCATATTTTTGAGTTGAAAATTCAGCTTTTTTTGTAGATGATACTCTTTTTGACTATAAAACTAAATAATTTTGTTGAAAGTTCATATATTTTGTTGGAAATTGACCTTGTTTGGTAGAAATTTAATCTTTTTGATTGAAATTCATCATTTTTTGGTAAAAAATGCAATTGTTTGGTTGAAATATGAACTGTACATCTTCTTGGGCTTAAAAGGCGATTATTTCACTAAGAGTTGAATTACTTTGTAAAAAAATACTGTTTTTCCAACCAGGTTTTATAATTATCATTAAAAAATTAACTTTTTGTAGATAATTCGTTTTATTGACTTTAAAATTAAATAATTTCGTTTAAAATTCATGTATTTTGTTGGAAATTTGTCTTGTTTTGTATATCATTAATTTTCTTGGTCGAACATTCATGTTATTGGTTGAGAATTTAACAACTTTATTGAAAATTTTTTTTTTTCATTAAAATTTTTTTTTTATCTGAAAATGTAACTATTCTAGGATTGATAAAAAATTTAAAAAAAAATAAAAAAACAGCAATTATTTGATAGAAAATTAATGTAATTTGTTAAAAAGTAAACTTTTTGGTTGAAAATTAATATATTTTGTTAATTAGATTTTTTCCTAAAATTAAAAAAACTGCAAAATAAAAAAATGTCCTTAAAATCTTTCGGATTCTTTTTTTTTTAATTTTTAAAATGTTTTCAAATACTCACTTAAAATTTATTTGACAAAATAAAAAATCATTTTCAATGTTCTTAGCAATCACAACAATTTTTGTTATTCTTTTTAAATACTGTACAATTTTCAAAAAGCTTTTTTTTTTTAAAGCTGCAAAAGTCTAAATCGTGTTTCAAATTATTTGAAATAATTTCAAATTTTAAATTAATTCTGAATCTTTTTTTAAATTAAAATTGTAGCGTTTTCGCTTAAAATTTAGCTCATTACAAATTTAACAATTCAAGGCTTTCTATTTCGAACCACTCTGTTCAAATTTGTATAGTTTTTAACAGTTGTTCTTAATGGATTATTTTAAATGAACGGTCAAATATTGCTGATAATTAACGAAATTACCTTTTTTTAATTAAAAAATTTCAAATTGAATGGGTTGAAAATAAAAATCTTTTATACTGAAATAATATTTCAAGTCATAATCGAAAACAAATAAATTAATTTTCTAACAAATAATTGGTGTTTTAACTAATACAATTTAGAGGATATAGTTTAATCAAAAATGGAATAGTTCAATTTCCAGATAAAAGCTGTGATAAAAAATTGAAATGAACAAGGAAAAAAACGAATTTTCAACAAAATTGTTAAATTTTCAAGAGAAAAGGTGAATTTTCGAACAAGAAAATTAATGATCTACAAAAAAGACAAGTTTTAAACAAAATACATGAATTTTCAACCAAATTATTTAATTTTAAAGTCAATAAAACGAATTATCTACAAAAAGTTGATTTTTTTCAGCGAAAAATATGAGTTTTCAATCAAAGAGTTAAACTTTTAACCAAATATTTAAATTTTTAACCATAATTATAAAACCTTGTTGAAAATAACAGTATTTTTTTACAAAGTAATTCAACTTTTAGTGAAATAATCGACTTTTAAGCCCAAGAAGATGTACAGTTCATATTTCAACCAAACAATTGCATTTTTGAGCAAAAATGATACATTTTCAACCAAAAACATAAAATTTCTACTAAAAAAGGTGAATTTAGTTTTAATAAATTTTTTAATTTTAAAGTCAAAAAGAGTATTATCTGCAAAAAAAGCTGAATTTTTAAACTAATTTAAAGGAAAATAGTTGAATTTTCAACTATAATTATTAATCATTAATAAGAAAAAATTAATTTTTTTACTTAGTAGTTCAACTTTAAGTGAATAATCGAATTTTCCACCCAAAAAATTATGATTTTAATTTTTAACAATATAGTTCCATTTACAACAAAACGACTTTGCAACCAAACAATATTTACAGTTAATAATTCAACCGAAAAATGTAATTTTCAATCAAAAAGTATAAATTTTCCATAAAGCAATTTAATTTCTACAAAGAAAGATGAATTGTTAACAAAATACATGTTTTTTTAACCAAAAATGGTATAGATTAATTGTCAGTTTCAGAAATGTATTTTCAACGAAAGAGATTAACAAAGTAGTTGAATTTTTAATAGAAAAGAGGACTTTTTTACAAAATAGTTACATTTTTAACAAAATAATTAATTTTTCAATCAAATAATTGAGTTTTCATCCAAACGAGATAAATTCCAAAATCACTAATTTCTTTAATTTCTTTCAAATGCGGTTCAATATTTAAATAAGACTATTACAATATAACATACTTATAATAGTATAATAAATAAATAAATAAATAAATAAATATATATATAATAGTATTAATATTTATATAATTTATATTTTATACTTGAAGTAACGTAACCTCAAAATACACGCATTAAAAAGGCGCACGAAGTATTCAAATCATGAGAATCGCCAGCCCAGTATCAAAATCTGGAAATATTAAAATCCCAATCTCTTCATTTTATTTCAAAGCAGATAGAGATATAAATAGAACCGCCGAAGTGTTCCGACCGGCAATCGTGCACCTTCGAGTTTTCAATTTCAGAAGAGGAGAAATAGGTTGCGCGCGCAACCCAGGCATTTATATTGTCTCCTACCATATTCACACGGACATAGGCATGTCATAGTACTAGACCACGTCTCGTTTCAGATTTGGGATCACTGAGTTAGGATGGCATACCTGGTCCCGTGTTTCCTATGTCCATAGAAAGAAACTTTGAACGTCGATAAAGTATATGCCTCCATTTAAAAACAAAATTTCCGTCAACCTCAATTCAGTGGCGTAACAAGAAAATATAGTCCCTCAGCACGAAAATTTATTTATGAGGTTCCTGTCACCACTTCGTTTGTTCTTTTAAGTAAGTAATCATCTCAATTACAAAATTATTGGATATCTCTCCTATATTAGCATTTACTTTCAATTTAATTGAGATAAATGTAATTTATCGGTTTATGTGCTCCATTTCATTTTGAGGTTATGTCTAGGGTTGCCAAGTGGCCGGTTTTTGGCCGGCCCGGCCGGTTTTTCGGGTGCAAACCGGTGGCCGGTCAATAAGCAGAACATGAGGCGAAAAGCCGGTTTTCTGGTGTTGAAAGCAGTTTTACACTAATAACTTGTAAAACTTTTTTCAGTTTTTACCAAAAATCCCTGTTTCTAAACAGTTTTACCAACAGTGGCTCTTACAGAGTCAGTAAGCCTTTATTTCGTGAATAAACTGCAGTTGGTGATACTGGAGCACCAGTCCTAATACTCCTATATTTGAGAAAAAAATTTGGTTGGTATGAATGATATGTACATAGTTTAGAACTAACGAAGGCTACGATTGCCAACCTGAAACGCTGGCATTTGTTTTTTGAATATGTATTCACGATGCTAGTGAATAATAACAATTGCTCATCTGTATAACCACAAAAAGTGAAATCAC
>NC_046664.1:132046602-132048651 GCF_010883055.1 Belonocnema kinseyi | reverse complement strand
GCTCCAAGGAGATTATGTTGAAAAATAAAAAAAAATTTACCCAAAAAAAATTGTTTTTATACTTCATTCTAAGGACTTATTGAACTACCCTCGTAGTAAAAAATGTTCGCGAATCGGGAAATGATTGAGAATTACATGTTACTGATTAAACTGGCCACTCTGATAATATCTAAGATAATATTCTTATAAATAATCAATTTTTTAAACAATTATGTTCGTTGACATGATTTAATTATAACCTCATTAGAATACGAAATGGAAAATATTAGAACAAAATTCGAGTTTCTAGCATTATTCTAAGATAATATTCTTATAAATGATAAATTGTTTGAACAATAATGTTTTTTAACTTGATTTCATTTTTAACAGTAAGATTTCACCACACATCATCGTCTAACGTTATTATTAAATGAAATAGGGGGGGGGGGGAGCAATGATACAGATTCTAAAAATAGGAATTTTTAGTTCAAAAAATAAATTATCATAAAATATCGTAAAATATAACAATTTCTAGTTTTAGAATCAAATTAGATGAATAAAATTGAAATTTTATAAATTCAAGTGCAAGGAATTCGTTTCTTCCATTCAAATAGCTTGAGATTAAGTTGAATGTCTCAGTCACAAATGATAATAAAAATATATTAATAAATATTATTATGAATAATTTATAATAGTTAAGTATTAATTATGAAATATTCCAGGAATTTTCACGGAGTGAATCTTAGCACGCAGTGTTATTATTCGTTCTCATTTTAATTTAGAAACCGAATTTTTTCTATCTATAACTGCCCGAAAATTCGTATTTGTTTATAAAATATTTGGTTACAAACACTATTTACAATAATGTTTATTCTTAACGTTTTAATCATTTTTGTGATTAAACGTAATTCTTATATTAATATGTACATTGAATCAGCCTATTACTAGTTGTAGAATATTTTGAAATTCAAATTATTAAGATTCATGAATTTTAAACTGAAAACGTTCAAAAAGTGAATAATATGTAAGATAGTAACATTAGCCAATTTTTAAATTAGTACCGTGTAAATTAGATAAATTTTAAATTCTGTGTATGTGAAAGTCAATTTCCTTAGAATCTTTATATGGTAAAATTATTTTATTTCAAATTAAAAGAATTAATAATTCCATCAATTTAAATTCATAGAAAATGTTCCCACGCAAATTATTTCAGATTGATACATAAGAAATTGCAGTCAAATCTCACTTTTTAAAACGTTAAAAATGGCAAAATCTGCGAAGTTTTCAATTTCCAATTTAAAGGTCTTCAAGAAATAATAAATTAAAATTCTAAGCTTTCCAAATTAGAGTAATGTATAGACATTCTATGAATGAGCATTGCGAATACAAAGGGATTATAAGTAAAATAAATACTAATTTCAAAATCTCAGGTATTCCCGCCTCTTATCCGACGCGAGATATATTGGTTAGAGGCAAGTGAGGGGTAGCAACGGTGGGAGTACACTTAACCAGGTATCAGTGCGAGTCGGGCTATGACCGCGGCAGTACCATCTGTTCAGCATCCCTCAAGTGCTCCGCCCTCCATCCTGCTCACAATTGATTATAGTACCTACAAGAGTATTTATGGTACACTTGATAATAATCCGTTTCAAGTGCTTAAGCTTGTGACCCGCAATTGGTGAAACAGATTGTCTGACAGTGTTAAAAAAAAATTTCCGTAATCTTATCCTTGTTTACACCAACCATTAGGTGCGGGGAACCTTAGACGCAATTCGCAAATATATTTCACCATGTCCACAAATTTATTGAGCCCGATCGCACAGTGGTCTGGAATAGGAATTTACTGTTCATAATCGCCCACAGGTCGTATTTCTTAACCGATTTAAAAGTTTTTTTTAGAAATGCTCAGCAATTAATTTTAAAGAGAATTCTGGTTTGCTTTTTAAAATTTTTTTTCACAGAGCAACAACATACAGTCTGTCAAGTTAAAGCGTGGGTGGCTTTACTCGCAGTTGGTAAGGTGTATCGACATGATTTTGGTGTCAAAATATTAAGAAGAGCTCCCTCTTT
>NC_046664.1:132038968-132046502 GCF_010883055.1 Belonocnema kinseyi | reverse complement strand
GTATGTATGTGAAAAATCCTCGGGAAAAATTTAAATTAAAAGAAAAACACAACTGTAAATTACTTTGGGAATTCACGCACAATATTTAGTTTTTATACATACCTACATATGTATATGTTTATGGCATGTAAGAAGTAAAATTTTAAGATTATATATTTTAAATTGCATTATTTTACGAATTATTTATTATTCTTCAAAAAAATTGAAGTTTCTTTTCGTGGCCCTATTAATTTGGGACACCTATTTTTTCGAAAAAATGTCCAAATAAATGAACTAATGGAATTGCGAGCTCTATATTTTAGGAAAAATCGTTAAATCGATTCATTTATCCACTCAAAATATTTGGTGCATTTTGTTTCAATAGAAAAAAAATTATCCTTAAAAAATGGGGTGGCCCTATAAATATGGGACACGCTGTAGTAACTAATCATTTGAATTTGTATTTTTTACCTATATTTCAGAAAAAATGGAAAGAATGTTTAAGTATTAAAAGTCAGTTTAAAAAGAAGTTCGAAAAGTAGCTAAAAACTGACTTCGTTGTTACTTTTTCTGGGATAAAATCAAAAGGAGGAAGAAAAAGTTCGGATACAAAATTCGAAGATGCTTCTGTTGCGACAAAGAGACGAAAAATGATGTCCATGGAAGAGAGTTTTACGGCTGCTGAGATACAGGATGCATTTCTGCGAAGTTTACGAAAGAGTGGAAGAAAAAAAATTGCACATGCTATATTCGTTTTTTTTTAATTCTGACGATACTGAATATTTAAACATTTCAGGTAAATCTGACTTTGAATCATATGTGCCATACTCTTCTCGAAAAAGCTTTAGCTTCAATGCAACAGGTCAGACCATCAAAGTATCAATATAATAATATTCACTTACAGGCCAAAGAATTTATCCTTCATATGTGAATATATTAGAGATTAAAAAAGATTGTTATTCTTCAATTATTCGAATATCGGAAGAAGGAGCCATGGTTGAGATTCAGTCTCTTGTTGATCACACTATTCAACGTCTTTTTAAAGATCCGAATTTATGCCTTCCAATTTCAGAGAATAGATTAAAGACCACTTTTTTTGACTTTGAAATTAAATATGGCATCGATGGACTGTCAGCTGATGCAAAATACAATCAGAAGTTTAATAACAACGACTTGACCGATGACTCTTTTCTCACAGCATCAATGGTGCCAATATGGTTGAGGGCAAAGCACACGGGAGAAACAGTTTGGACAAGTTCAGAAGCTTAGACCCACAACAATTACTACGACTAATGGTGTGTATATAGTGACAACAGAAATGAAGCTAACTATGTTGGGTGGAAAAGTTTATACAGCTCTCACTGATACTCCATCATCTTCTACTTGCTACATTTGCAAAGCGACATCATCACAAATGAATGATCTAGAGCGTGTAAAGCAGAAGAAAGAAATTGTATCCAGCTTAGAATTTGGTCTTTCTACTTCGCATGCCTGGATTAGGTTCATGGAGTGTATACTACATATTGCTGATCGGTTACAAATCTGCAAATGGAGCATATGCAAGAAAGAGGATAAAGAAACGATGAAAGAAGCTAAGAAAAGAATTTGCACCGAATTTCAAAAGAAGATGGGGTTAATAATTGATCAACAAAGTCAAGGATTTGGCAACTCTAATTGTGGTAATACGTAGGTAATACGCTTCGCTCGGGCAGCTAACTTCACACACGTGCAATTGTCGCCTTTCGCCCCTTGTTGCGAAATATACTATTAAGGGCATCTGATAGATTTTAAAATCATGAATTACCGACCGTCCCATGTTTTTTTTCCGCTAATTTGAAAATGGGGAAATTGAAATATCGTACTAATATGGCATTCTCATTCACTAATTGCAAATGTCTGGTGCATTTTCACTTGAACAAAAAAGAAGAAATTAGAAATGCAATATGTATATATTCTATGAGAATGAACAAAATATTCTTTGCAATGGAAATATTCTTTGCAATAACATCCAACATAACTATTGGAGATTAAAATATTTATGTTGATAAATTGTTCACAGTTGTTAAATTCAATTAGTAAAGTTCCATATGATATTTTAAAGTCGAACTACATAAATTCATTCTGAAGATGTTGGCGTCACTGGTTTGAAATGCTAGAAATGTTAGAAATAGATTTTAAAACGCAATGTCAGGCATTACAAAATTTGGTGAGATTTAAGGTAAGAATCAATATGATTTTAATCAAAAATTTGCAATCTCATTTTTTTCTAATAAGAAAAAAAGGTTAAAAGAAAATTATTTAGAAGTTTTTAAAAGTTATAATTACTCCTTTTTGAGAGTTTACCCTGTATTTTGATTCATTTCGCTCTAAATTTCAATTTTCTATTATACCACAGAATTTCCGATAAATTGAACTAAAATAACAAGCCCTACCAAAAAATGGATCAAATATATTTTTGTAGGACTTTTAAAAATTTATAACTCCTTTCTTGAGGTTTTTTCCTATATTTCGATTCCTTTGGATCGAAATTTGAATTTTCTATTTTTCCACTGTATTTTTTGCAAAATTTTTATTTTGCCACTTTGTTTTCGTAAAATTAAACCGAACTCAAAAGTTATAATTCCTTTTAAGATGTTTCCACGTATTTTGAATTGTTTGTATCCACAATTTAAATATTCTATGTTTTCATTTTATTTTCATAAAATTAAAGTAAATTATCAAGCCCAGTAAAAAAATGGTAAAAATATAATTATTTAGGACTTTTCAAAAATTATAATTCCTTTTTTGTTATTTTTTTATGTATATTAAACTGTTTGGATCGAAACTTGAATTTTCTATTTTCCACGGTATTTTCGTAGAAAATTAACTAAATTGTCAAGCCCAATATAAAAATTATAAAATAAAATTGTTTAGGAATTTTGAAAGGTAGAATTGCTTTTTAGGATTTTTTCCTATATGTTGAATCGTTTGTTCAAAATGTCAAATTTTAAATTTTCCACGGTATTTTCTTGAAATTAAACTAAATTGTCAAGTCATTAAAAACTGTTAAAATACAATTATTATTTAGGACTTTTAAAAAGTTATCCTTTCTTTTTGAGATTTTTCCACGTATTTGAAACGTTTGGATTAAAATTAGAAATTTATATTTTTCCACTGTGTTTTCGTAAAATTAAACTTAATTGTCAAGTCTTATACAAATTTATCAGAATAAAATTATTTAGGACTTTTAAAAAGTTATAATTCCTTCTTAAGATTTTTCCATGTACTTTGAATCGTTTGGATCCAAATTTTAAATGCTCTACTTTTCTACTGCATTTTCGTATAATTAAACTACATTGTCAAGCGCTACCAAAAAGGGAAAAAATAAATTTTTTAAGGACTTTTCAAAAGTTATATTTCCCTTTTAAGATTTTTCCACGAATTTTGAATCATTTGGATCGAAATTGGAATTTTCTTTTTTCTATTGTATTTTCGTAAAATTAAACTACATTGTCAAGCACTACCAAAGATTAGAACTAATACATTTTTTTAGGACTTTTCAAAAATTATAAACCCTATTTTGACATTTTTTCTTGTATGTTTAATCGTTCGAAACAAAATTTAAATTTTTTAATTTTCCACTGTATTTTCGTGAAATTAGACTAAAACCCTACAAAAAATGGATAAAATCTAACTAAATGTACAAGTTCTATAAAAAATGGTAATAATAAAATTATTTAGGACTTTTCCCAAGTTATTTTTTTTTTTGCGATTTTTTCCAGTATTTTTAGTCGTTTGGATCAAAATTTCAATTTTCTATTTTTCTACGGTATTTTCGTAAAACTAAACTAAATTGTCAAGTCTGACCAAAAAATTCCAAGAGACAATTTTTTAGGCCTTTTAAAAGTTATGATTACTTTTTGAGATTTTTTTCTGTATTTTACTCGTTTACATTAAAATTTAAATTTTCCAAAGTATTTTCGTGAAATTAAACTAAATTGTCAAGTCCAAAAAAATTGCTAAAATAAAATTATTATTTAAGACTTTTCAAAAGTTATAATTGATTTTTAAGATTTTCCCTCGTATTTTGAAACGTTTGGATTGAAATTTTTATGTGTCCACTCTGTTTGCTAAACTTAATTGTCAAGTCCTATACAAAATTGTTAGAATAAAATTATTTAGGACGTTTCAAAAATTATAATTTCGTTTTAGAGAATCTTCTCCTGTATTCACAATCGTTCAGATCGAAATTTGAATTTTTTATTTTTTTTTGCTGTATTTCCGTAAAATTAAAAAAAAATTTTAATACAATTATTTAGGTCATTTTACACATTTTAATGTATTTTTTGTGATTTTTTCAAATATATTGAATCACTTGGATCGAAATTTTAATTTTCTATTTTCCACGGCATTTTTGTAAAATCTAACTAAATATTCAAGTCTTATAAAAAAATGGTTAAAATGAAATTATTCAGAACTTTCATTTTCAATATTTTTTCCTGTAGTTTGAGTCATGTGGATCGAAATTTGAATTTTCAATTTTTCCACGGGATATTCGTAAAATTAATTTACATTTTGAAATCCTATAACAATCAATAAAAAAATCTTTTATCCCGAAATTTATCCTGTAAAATCGTTCCATATCTTCCGAAAGTCTAGAAAATTTATACTCAAATATTTCAAAGGCGTTGAAATCTCTTCAAATCATTGAAATTATTTAATAATTTCTTGGAATCTTTTAAAATTCCTGAAAATATTTTTAATTAAAAGATCTTGATAACTCCTAATGTATTTTAAATATAGGATACAATCCTTTAGATCCTTTCAAGTTATCAAAATCTATTGGAAATTTCTTGGAATATTTAAAAATACCTAGAAATATTTTAAAAGAATTCGAGATTATTCAGAAATAGCTATAGACTTGAATTGAAATATTTATTGAAAGAAAAGTGTCTACTCTGATCTTTTCATTTTAAAAAGTGACTAAAGAAGTGATTTAAGAGAAAAAGGTTAACAGCAGTGACTGTGTGGCAGCCCTGATTATTTTTACAGTCTCTTTTTTATAGGAATTCCCGCATTTTTTTCCAAATGCCTTAATCTAGGAAGCTTTCATCTTATTAAACATTTTTTAAATATAGGGTACAATAGAGTTACTGGGATCGGTCTGTGAGGCCTACCTATATTAAAATCAATTGATTTCCATTGCCGAAATTATTTTATATGGATAGCATTTGACATGCTGCCTTTATTTCAATCTATTTCTGAGGTGACCCAAAAATTTATTTTCATCTCTGCGCCCCGGGGCTCCAAATGTACTTTCAGAAACTGCTAAGAAACGAAATAATAAAGCCAAATTTGTCTTCAACGGGCATCAGGATTCAGCGACGATTGATCTCTCTCTTTCTCTCATGAATTGTCTCCTTTCAAATGGACGAGTATTTTAGCAACAGACAGACGAAAATTGACGAAGATCATCGAAGCAATCTCGAGTGACACCGAGCGCTGCCGGTTGCAGTCGACTCGGAACCCAGTTGTAAGGGACCATTCATAAACTACCTTACCACTTTAGGAAGGGGGGGGGGTGGTTTTACGCCGAAACCTACAGTTAATAATAGGGGGAGGGGGGCACTGTGGATGTAACGTTTCTAAACATTATCTTGACGTTATGAGCCAAGATAGCGTTTTATTAGCACGTTCATCGATGAGAAATTTAAACGAAGTTATTAAATTTTCCGACAGATGGCCCTATAACGATACGATATTTTTATCTCCGTTTCTCGACTGTGTTAATATTTCGTTGTCCTCGGTGAATGGATGATCAAAACCAGCCTTCTGCCTCGACCGTGTATGTGTATATAGTAGTAGTTTTCTTACGATCGAGAGGGGAAATGTCAGTCAAACTAAGCTAACAGATAGCACTACAAAAAGTAGATCTGTCTTTTTCATTAAATTGCATTAAGAAAAAGTAAAAATAATTAAAAACTGGATGCTGTTTGCAAATAAACAATAAAGAATATATGAAAAAATAAGAGTAACTATTACTAATTATTTCAAAAAAGAAAAAGTCATGAAAATATGTAGTTTAATATGATTAAAATTTAATTTTGAGATACATTTTGAAAGCAGTTCGAACCTTATATTTTTGTGATTTATTTTGCTCATTTTATTGATTTTATTATTTTTTGAAGTTGAAAAAAATGATTTTTTGTTAAAATTATTAATGTAGCTAATGAAGAAATTAATAATATGAAAGACCTTAATGACAAGAATATTTAAAAAATATACATGATCAGAATTAATAAAAAATATATGACGTATATTGTATATTGAGGAAATCATTTGGTAAAAAGTTAATGACACGAATGATAAATGAGAAAATGGATTTAATGTTATTTAATACAATGTATATATTTATTTAAATTAAATCAAACATCATATATAAATTTATGCAGTTCAATAATTTATTTGTTGCCTAAGGGCATGCTCTACGAGACCACGTGACCAAACCAGTCCTCTGTTAGGAAAAATTTTTTGGTGTTCACCATGTCCAAAGACAATGGTATATCGTTCTCAAAGTTTGGGATATAGAAAATGAGACAATAAATTGCGTTTGTATATTTAGTTTGAGTAATAATTTTGGAAAAAATTATCCAAGTAAAAATAAGTGGGTAAAATTATTTTCATTTTTTTTTGTGTTCACTACGTCCATACGGACTGAGATATCGTGTTTAAAATTTGACAGATAAAATAAAAAGTACTAAAGAACGTTTGTATACATCAATATGTTTGTAATTTTAAAGAAAGTTTATTTATAAATTGAAAAAATAGTTTATTTACGATTCGAGTTGCAGCATTTTGCAGGTATTTTTAGTTTCATAAATTTCAGATTTTTTATTCCCGTGTGTTGAGCTCCGGCACAAATTTAGGGCTGAATCTTCTAAACGATGTGACGTGGCCAAGTACGCTTATGAAATTTTTGTGTAGAAATATTTTCATTTTTGTTACCCTCACTACCTCCACACGGATTGAGCTATCGTGTTCAGGATTTGGAAAGTTATATAAAAAAAGCTAAGGAACGTTTGTATATATCAAAATGTGGATAATTAAGAAAAAAGTTTTCTGGCGAAAAACTATTGGGATAGGAAAGAAACATGGACATAGGAAACAAGGGACTAGGCATGCCATTGCGGGGGTGATGCAATGAGGGGGGAGGTCCGCCACCTTTTGATGTCCCGCGACAAACATGGCAGCGCCCACATGTTTATATTTTCATGCACAGTTTGTCGGCAAAAATGCCCGTGCGCATAATCAAATGGCACATTATCAGATGGCGGCTCTCCCCACTCATGGAATTATCCCCCCTCCCGTGGATTCAGCTTCGCTCGCCCAAGTTAGGACAGTGATCCCAGATCTGAAACGAGACGTGGTCCAATACTATGACACGTCTATGACCGTGTGAATATGGTAGGAGACAATATAAATGCCTGGGTTGCGCGCGCAACCTATTTCTCCTCTTCTGAATTTGAAAACTCGAAGGTGCACGATTGCCGGTCGGAACACTTCGGCGGTTCTATTT
>NC_046664.1:132031444-132038868 GCF_010883055.1 Belonocnema kinseyi | reverse complement strand
AATTGTTCCATTTTTCAAAAGTTGCAAGAGAAAAACAAATATATCATTAAAGCAAACTGCAACTGTCACGTGCTACACAATGCTGCTAAATTCGGGGCTAAAACTTTAAGCTACGATGTTGAAGCTTTGGTTTTAAAAATATGCAGTGAATTTTCCTCGAGCGCAAAAAACGTTGAAGAACTGAAATCGTTTTTTAGCGAAGTTGGTCAGGATTATCATGAAATATTGAGGCACATAGTAGTGAGGTGGCTCAGTCTCCAGCCATCAGTTGAACGAGTGATACTGAACTGGAATCCATTGAAACGATATTTTTTATCTCAAGGTACATTTCATTCTACATACATCTTTCTATCTGCTTTGACAATATTATCTTATGACTTTAATTTGAATTAATCTTTTGAGAAATGGATTGTATCTTTATTTAAGGTGAAGGTGATTGCGACAAAAAAATTTGGAATTTTATCAAGGATCAGGAAAATGAACTGAGCGAAAAAACAACTTATCGAGAATGTTACATATATTTTGTTCACCATTACTTATCTCTTTTCTCAAAAACAATTCAATCTTTAGAGTCAAGTAGTTTGGAAGCACCCAAACTATACAAGATTCTATCTGATTTTCGCGATAAATTGAATTCACGAATTACGAAGAAATTTTTTGGAGCGCATGTAAATCAAGCACTGTCAAATTTGACCTCCTACGAGAAAACGAAGTTAGAAACTGAAGCTCTAAAGTGCTATTCTCGAGCATTGGATTACCTGAACAAATATTTTAACTTCGAAAATTCATTTTTCAAGAAAATTGATATATTGAATTTAGAAAAAGAATGTCCAACCATTGATGAAGCGCAGGAAATATGTAAAAGTCTAGGCATTCTGAAAATTCATTTCTTTGGTGGAAAATGTTACTACTTTATTTGAAAATAATATAAGTACAGATCAGGGATAATGAAAAATTGGCCAGCGAAAAGTTAGGATATTTTGAAATTCGCATTATGTAGCAACCTTCTTGTTACCTTAACTAAAGACGGTATTTTATCACAATTCAGGGTGGCCACTGGACCGGGAAACCTGGAAAACAGGGAAATGACCGGGAATCTTTACTAAATTGTTTAAAATAAAAGATCTTTCCAAATTCGATTTTAAACGTTCTTTTAATAGTTGAATTGTGATCTTTTTGAATTATAATATTCAGTTTAAAATACATAATTCGAAAATCTTTCACTTTGAAAATTTTAATATTTTAGATTTTTAATTTTAACCAATTTAATAATTTATTTCACAAGTCGATTGGGAATCATTTTACAATGTTAGAATATACAGATTTTAACGTTAAAAATTAAACTGTTTCAATTGGAAAGTCTTATTAGTTAAACAAATGTAAACGCCCGATGGCAACTTTATAAACTATTTTCAATTTTAAATTAAAATTAAATTAAAATTACTTAATATTTAGAAATATCTGAGTGTCCATTATAATTAGCAATTATAAATTAAATATTAAAAACTAAACAAAAACAGTGTTTTCAAAAAAGATCGAATTATTTGAAGAAATATTTAGGAGCTTTGCACAAGTTCAAAATTTATCTAAAATTTGAAATTATTTTAAACAATTGAAACGAAGTATCTTCGTGTACCGACATAGTCCGGCTATTGGTACCCAAAATTAGTACAAACAATTTAGAAGCGTTTTAAGAATTTTCATATGCTTTAGAAGAATAAAAAAGACTTCCCAGAAAAATTGAAAATGATTTTTTTTACTTAGAAAAATTAATTCTGAAAAAATATAAAGAAATTTTGCAAATTTTAATTAATGAAAATAAAAAAATGAGGCTTAGATCATTTAAAAATTTGGCCCTACACATATTTAAAAAAATACAAATATAATTTCTCGTGTATTTATAATAAAAGAAAGGAAAGAAAAACACTTAAATATTCGTGTAACTGTAATTTAAGGTTATATTTTTGTATTAGCGTTACAATTTTAATTGTTCTATTTAACCAAATTTAATTTTTAAGTCAAATTTGAAGGGATATTTAGAAGAGTTGAATAATTTAAAATTACTTTTAAATTTGAGACGATTTCGAATAAGTTAAATGAAGTGTTTATGTGTACCGACAAAATCCGACTAATCGTAGTAAAATTTGTTGCAAATAGTCCACACCATAATTTAAAACAAAATATAGGTTCTGGCAGATTTCAAACAACAAATTTAAAAGCTTTTTAAGAATTTTGACAGGCTTCAGACAAATAAAAAGCATTTCCCAGAAAAATTGAACATTATTTTTTTCTTGATAAACTTATTTAAAGAGAATATTTTAAAAGTTTTTTAAAGATTTATAAAATTTTCAAAAATGAATGTAGTAAATTTTAAGAAAATCTCTTTAATTTGGCAGAATTAAAAAAAAAAAATAATAATTTGCAAAATGTAAAACAACATGTAGAACATCTACATGTTGTTTTATTATAATTTCACTTTTAATTTGAACATGTCATTTTAATTTTTTTTTAATTTATAGTTGGAACCGGAAATTATCAAATTTTAACAAATTCCGAGCTAGTGCTGGAGATTTTCGAAATGGAACAAAATTCTTTATTGGAACAGGAACTTTTTCCAATGAATTTTAATTTTAAGTTGAAGCAGGGAATTTTCAAATTTTAACCAAATCTAAGTTGAAACTAGATTTCATTCAGGAGAATAACAATTCTGACTGGAAAACTGAATTTTTTAAACAGAATATAATTCTGAGTTGAAACGAGGTATTTTCGAACAAAATTTTAACGATGAATTAGAAGAGAGAATTTTACTAAAAAATGATAACTCTTAGTTGAAAATGAGTATTTTCAAAGAGAATTAAAATTCTTGATTTGAGCACGAATTTTTTTAAACGAATATTATTTCTGAGTTGAAATGAAGGATTTTCTTGAAGAATTAAAATTTGGGATTTGAACTAAAAAAGTTCAAAATTTAATCAATTCGGAGCTAGAATTTATCCAAGAGAATAACAATTCCTAATGGAAAATTGAATTTTTCAAACAAAATTCTTATCCTCTGGTCAAACGAGGTATTTTGAAAAAAATTAAAATTATGGATTGGAACAGGGAGATTCACAAAAAATTGTAATTATTACAATTAGTTGAAATCGAGAACTTTGGAAAAGAATAAAAATTCTGGATTTGAGCAGGGAATTTTTAGAAAAGAATTAAAATTTCGGATTTAAACCGGGAATTTTCAATTGTAACTACTTATGACCTGGAATTATAATTTAAAATTGCCTAAAACGGTATCATTTTAAACATTTGTAAATCCATTGATTGATTCTTCAATTTTAAAGATTAAAAATGATAACGTGGATTTATATTTTTGGAACTGAATCTGAATCTTTAAACAATACAATTTATAAATGTTTACAATTCTTAAATCGGCAATTTACCTGCATTTTATTTAAAATTGTTCAGTTGAAAAGTGTTGGTAGCTTTAATTTTATACGTGTAAATTTTTGAGCATTTTAATACAAAATTGTTGAATGAAACAAATTTTAACTAAAATTTTCGAACTTTAAAATTCAAGAGTTTCACTTTGACTGCTTTCATTTGCAAATCAGTTTTTATTACTTCGAATCGAATAATTTTTTTAAGGAGTCGCAATCGATGGAAATGGTTATCCCGGGATGAATTTCATGGACTACATTATGCGATACAAGTCCGATCTGGATATGAATTTGATTGTCTTATTGGAAGAAGTCGGAGGGGCTGAAAAATACGAAGTTTGTGACGCTCTGAAGGCAAAGAGAATCACAAAACCATTGATCGCCTGCTGTATTGGAACCTATTCTAGTATGTTCAAGTCCGATGTTTAGTTTAGACAAGCTGGATCGTTCACGAAGAGCAATGTGGAGACTGCCCTTTGCTGAAAACACCGCTGTCAAAGAAGCCGGCGGTTATGTACCTGGAAGTTTCGATACTCTGAGAATCCTTATTTACAGCGTTTATTAGGACCACTGGATTACAGCTTTGCCAGGGTAAGATTGATTGTTGTATTATTGTACAGGCCTCAGATTCACTAAACTATTGACAAAATTTAACACTTTTTTTTAAGAAGGTACACTATTTGAGTATGTACTGTTTGGAAAAATATTGCACAAAATACACTATTTTCTCATAATTAACCGCTGATTTTAAATAAAAAAGATTAATTTTCATGTCAAAAAATACCAGTTTTCAACCAAGAAGATTAATTTTCAACAAAAAGGATCAAAGACAATGATCAAAGGACAAGATTCTGCTATTCGTACCAATTTCGGAATGTTATTTTAGAAAATTATTCAAAAAGATTTTAAAAGATTTCCAACATTTTTAAAAATAAATCTGGAGGATTGAAATTTTTTTTTTAATTTTCGGGATTTTCTTTAAATTACAGAAAAAACTTTGTTCATTTCAAAAGATATTTAGAAATCCTAAATAAAAATCCCACAAATAATTATAATGTCTAAATTTAAAACAACTGATAGATTTGTCAATATTTTGAGATAAATTGATTGATTGATTGAATTGAACATTCAGATAAACTGCAAGAATTTAAAAATTTTTTAAATGAATCAGTTAATAGATTCAGATTTAATGCTAATTAATGCTAAATTTTAGCTAGAAACCTTGTAAATTGAAAAATCAAGTTCTTTTCAACTAAAGATATCCTTGTAAAGCTTCAAAATTTTATCTCAAAATATTGACAATTCTATCAGTTGTTTTAAATTTATACAACGTTATAATTATTTTTGAAATTTGTTAAGAACTTTGAAATATCTTTTGAAATGAACAGAGTTTTTTCTACAATTTAAAGAAAATCCTGGAAATTGAAAAAAAAATTCCTAAAATCTTTCAGATCTATTTTTAAAAATTTTGGAAATCTTTTAAAGTCTTTTTGAATCATTTTTTAAAATAACATTCCGTAATGAAAAATTGTTTTCAATTTTTCAAGGAATCTTATGACTTTTTTTTTATTATTTTGAAGCCTTTCACAATTCTTAAAAAGTTTCTAAATCTTTTATAACTCTGCAAAAATGTACAATTTGTTTTAAATTATGATGTGGCTATTTGCACCATAATTGGTACGAATAGCAGAACTACTAATAAGTGTTCGATTGCTGTGTAAGCACCAAAAACCAACAATTTCACTTAAAAATTAAACATTAAAAAAAATAACAATAAAAATTGAAACTTGTAAGATTTAAAAGTTTTTCAAAATTTTAACGATTCAAGGCTTTATTTTTCAAACAGTTCAGTTTCGAATGGTTTAATTTTCAATAATTGGTTTCAATTCATTCGTCATAAGTAAATATTCAAATATTTCTAAATATTAAATGATTATTTTTTGTTTTTAATTAAAAAATTTGAAATTGAATGGATTGAAAATTGAATATTCTAGACTGAAACAATATTTTCAATTTAGCAAATTTTCAATTTTTTTTAATGACTAAGATTTTCAAAATTAATAAGTTTAATTTTTAACGCTAAAATCTAGAAATTCTTAATTTTGAACGGATTAGAAACGTTTTGATAAATCAATTATTGTTCTGTTTTTAAAATATCTCCATTTGCATTTGATAAACTAACAACGGGTTTTCTCAGAAATTTGCAATTCGAAACACTTTTAATTTTTAATTATTCAAGTGTTTAAGACTGCATTCTAAAATTCTTTAAATGTCAGAATGGAAAAATATAACAATTCAATTAATAATGTTTAAAACTTTGGAAATCGAACTTGGACAGATTAGTGGTTAATTGTGAAAAAATAGTGTATCTACTGCGATATTTTTCCAAATATTACTTAATTAGTTTCATTCCTTAAAAAAAACTGTGAAATAGTGTAAATACTTTTGGTAGGTCTGACGCCTGTACAAAAACAATCAATCTTACTCTAAACCAGCTGTAATCCATCTGTACGGTTGGTAGGGGGACTTCCGGGTCAGGTCATATTCCGCATTGCTGTTCGCGAATGATTATATATGTACCTGTAGAAAGTTGATCTTTTAACTGAAGATGAAGCTATTCCATATTTGCTGCAAAAGTTATATTTTTAGTTCAAAATTAATTAATTTGGTTGAAAAAGCTTTTTTTGTTGTATAAAACTTACTTTTCTACGTGCAAGTTGAACTATTCTAGTTTTAGTATGTGAATTTAATTATCTTTTGACTAAAAATTTAATTTCTCTATTTTTGGTTAAAGAATATTTTTTTTTGTGGAAAAACAAACTATTTTCTGAAAATTTCTTTTTTTTTGGTGTTTAAACATGTATTTTTCTAACATTTTAGCCATTACCATTTTTGTTGAGGATTAATATTTTAAGATGAAAATTCATGTACTTTGTTGAAAACGAATCTTTTTTTGGTACAAAATTAATCTTTTGGGTTGAAAATTCAACTAACTATTTGGTTAACAATTCATATTTTCGTTGAAGACTCATAATTTTAATTAAAAATGTATTCAAATTTACATAGAAAACTTGAGAAAATGGGACATTGTAGCAAACCTGAATAAATCGTTATTTAATGATATACTAGTCAGCGAAAAATGTCATCAAGTAAAATGAGAAATTGAATACGGACAAATGATATAATATTCTTTTTAGTCATTTATTTGCCTTGCATTTATATTTATCTTTTTTTCTGCAGTTGCTTCCTTAATAGGAATATATAGTTAGTTATACATTTTGTTATTTGTCTGAAAATGCAATAACTTTGTTAAAAAGTTATCCTTGTTGGTCGAAAATTTAACTTTTTTCAGCAAACAACAAAATTAAGGATATCCTAGAGACGTTTTTGGGACATCCATAAGACCTCTTTTCTAACATGTCTTTTGTACATCCTAGGGATGCTCTTAAAGCGTCTAATGCCAGTACGAAAAATGTCCCGAGAACGTCTATGTCTTTAAGACGTCTTTAGGTCATCTTTAGGATATTGGACGTCTTAGAGTCGTTTATTGGGGTGCCATAGGACATGCTAGAAACATCCCAAACACGTTCTTAGGATTTTCATAGTATTGTGCCCACTGGGTTGTTCGAAAATTTCTCTTTTTGGTTTGAAAATTGATCTGTCTTAGTAGAAATTGAATCTTTCTTACATAAAAATGCAACTGATTGGTTAAAAATTCAACAATATTGTTAAAAAGTTGTCCTTTTTGGTTCAAAATTCAACTTTTTTGTTTAAAATTCGTCTTTATAGGTAGACAATTTCAGTATTTCGTAAAAAATGCACTACTAATTCCCTCTCTAGAAGAAAAGGGCGACGTCGCTTTTGTTATCATTATTATTACACGATTAAACTATTTCCCTTTCGAGGTAGGCGTGACTCACTCGGCAGGGGAAAGGAGTAGTGTGTGGAAGGGATAGAGATTTTTCAGATTGATCCAGAATTCTCGTGCTATTT
>NC_046664.1:132020910-132031344 GCF_010883055.1 Belonocnema kinseyi | reverse complement strand
ATACTTTCCTGTCCTGGCATACTTCTCTAGCTTCTTTTATGTCCATGCATTTTTTCATGCAGGCTCTCGTGTTTCTGTGACTTCTTATGTCTCTTTTAAGTATTGTAACCGGCCAATTACTGGTAATAAACCGTAGGTTATCACCCATACTTTTAAGTCCACAGGATTGAGTACGTCAGAGAATTGCTGTAGGTAATGAGATCTTGGGAATGAGCCAAACGGATAATGTCTGTCGATCTCCTATACTTAAGAATATTCTAATCAACCATACATTTTTGCATACGTATGAGTTGATACAGTATTGAATAATAATAAATATAAGATCATAGCAGTACTGTCAGCCTATTGACACAGAAGCAGTTTTTACTAAAAGGTACCAAAAATTTGTACGCGCGGTACAAGTGATCCGTTAAAATTTTAGATAATTTAAAAATTAAAATTAAACAAGTTTGTTCACATTAGAGGGGGGGGGGGGGTCAACCCCAAAACCCCCTTGAATTCACGCCTGACTGTTGTAAAGTGCTGTACTGTAAGGGGCTGTATATCACGTGACAAGACCATTTTAGTCAATCATAATATTTTCATAATTTTAATTAAAAAAGTATTAGATAATAACTAAACTGAGACTAAATTAATGCCATGTCACGTGACAAGAATATTCTTATATGCAATAATGCTCACATGCATAATGGTTCTCAAAGTATTTAAAATTGCAACAAAAAAAAGTATATGTGTGACTTCTGTACAAGAATCGTATCATTTTTTATTTTTTTGTCTGTTATATTGTAATTAAAAAAATTTTAGGTTAGATTTAATTTTTTTTTTAAATCGAAACGAAAATGGTAGTTTTCCATTTTTGTAAATTATTATAATCCTTCTCTTTACCCGATTTATTTCCAGGTGCCCTAAGCAAAGTTGCGCCTCAGGGCCTCGAGTTGACTTCATCCTGCACTGAAAGATCACAAGCTGACAAACTTGTTTTCTTTACCGACCGCCGGTCCTAGTAGTAAATAGCTGACCATGATAAGATTGCATCAGCAGAGCATCGGTCGATCACGCTCGATATAATAATATTATATTATTAGTTTATAAAATTTTTTTCTTCTCTCAACTCTGTGCATGGCCACACACTATCGTTTTACATTTATTTACCATTTCCCAAATTATTTCCTACTTATTTGAAGTTTATTTTTTTCATGTGGACAAAGAAAATGATAAGTGAGGCCTGATTTAGTTGCGTATTTCGCGTAGAGCATGCCCTAATCTTGAAAGTTTTTTTCTCGCTGCATTCAGCCCCTAATAATTTTATTTACAAATTTAAATTTGAAGAAGCTTTTGTATTAAATAGTCAATAATATTATTGCAAACCTCATTTATAAAATAAATAGACTATAAGCTATTAAAATCTATAAACAAACATACTCTACTAATGACGCACAGTTGGAGAAAATGCACTTTTTTTATTCAAAAATGGCCAGAGCCTTCAATTTTCTTACGATTCTTAATTTTTCTTTTTTTAAATTATTGATCATTAAATTCTATAGATCTTCACTTTCCGAAATTTTGTCTCCTCTATTTTTTATCAATAATTTTTCCAGTCAAAGTATGAACAAAGTCTTATTATCGGTGAAAAATTTTTTTTTTGCTAAATTTGCTTCCCATTAATGTAGGAATGACATTTATTAACAAAAATAATTTAAAAGTTCATAATAACCACTGTAATAAACAATTTTTGTGTCAAAATATTAGAATTTAAGATTTTTCAAATTATAATTCTCCTTCAATGGCCAGAATGACTTCAGGTATTCCTTAAAATAATAAATATTTAACAATATTTGATAAAATATAACAATTTAAATTTTTGTAAACAAATTAGATAAACAAATTCAAAATGTTTGCCCTTTCACATAGAAATTTTTTTTGCACTGGAAATTTTTTAAGCTATTGGACGATTGGCTGCTAGTTGCAAAAATATTAGAAGAGTTAACAATAACCACTGTTATTGAAAATTCTTGTGAAAAAATATTTAAACTTAAGGTTTTATCAAATTTAAATTTTCTTTGATGGCCAAGTCGGCGGGTTATTGTCAAAAGATTTTGTGTTGAGTGAATCTTAGCATGGAGTGTTCTGATATATTTCCAATCTATTACGATTGAAAACCCGACTTTTTTCAAGTGAAACTGCCAACATTGGGACATTTTTAATGTAAATTGTTTATAAACATGTAAGTTGTTATATTCCACTAAATATGATCAAAGATACACTTTTTAGGAATATCTGTAGCCATTGTAGCGATTAAAGAAAATAACAATTTTGATAAAATCTTACATTTGAATATTTTGTTACGAGAATTATTTATAACAATGGTTATTGTTAAATTCTCACATATTTTTGTGACTAGCAGTTATTCACCCAACAAATTAAAATATTTCCACTGTAAACAAAAAATTTCTATTCGAAAGGACCGAAATATTTTATCGAATATTATTAAATATTTATTGTCTTAGGGAATACCTGAAGTCTTCCAGGCGCTTGAAGGAAATAATAATTTGAAAAATTTTAAATAATAATATTTTACCAGAAGAATTGTTTATAACAATAGTTATTATAAACTTTTAAATTATTTTTGTTATTAAATGTCGTTCCTACATTAATGTGAAGCACTTTTAGCACCAAAAAATTTTACCGATAATAATACTATTTGTTAATTTGTTTATCAAATTTGTTTGCAACAAATAAATGGAATGATAAACAAATTATTTGTATTTTATGAGTCCTTCGACATTAATTCAAGATAATGTAAGTTTTCCTGAGCAGTTATCAAAGCGTAAAAAATTGTTATGTACAAAATTTCAGTTTTTCATGCTTTGAGTAGAAAAATTATTAATAAACAAATAGAGAAGACAAAAGTTCGGAGCGTCAAGCTGAACTAAAAAAGTGAATTTCTTCCAACTGTCCGTCATGAGTACGGTACGTTTGTTTATAGAGTTTAATAGTTTATAGTCTCTTCGTTTTAGAAATGAGGTTTGCAATAATATAATTAACTATTTAATTCAAAATCTCCTTTACATTAAAATTTTTTAATAAAATTATTAGGGGTTGAATGCAGCGAGAAAAAAGCTTTCAAGATTAAGCAACAAATAAATGATTGCACTGTATAAATGTATATTTGATATTCGGTTCAATTTAAATGCATATATACATTATATTAAATAATATTAAATCCACTTTCTCATTTATCAGTCTTTTAATTGCCTTTTTTACCAAATTATTCCCTCAATATACAATGTAGGTCATATATTTTTTATTAATTCTTCTGATCATGTATATTTTAAAAATATTTTTGTCATTAAGGTCTTTAATATTATTAATTCTTTCATTAGCTAAATTAATAATTTTAACATAAAATAATTTTTTTTTAACTTTAAGAAATAATAAAATCAATAATATAAGCAAAATAAATCACAAAAATATAAAGTTCGAACTGCTTTCAAAATGTATCTCAAAATTAAATTTTATTCATATTAAACTACATATTTTCATGACTTTTTCTTTTTTGAAATAATTAGTAATAGTTACTCTTATTTTTTCACATATTCTTTTTTGTTTATTTGCAAACAGCATCAGGTTTTTAATTATTTTTACTTTTTCTTAATGCAATTCAATGAAAAAGACAGACCTACTTTTTGTGGCGCCATCTATTGGATTAGTTTAAACGACAATTCCCCTCCGGATCGTAAGAAAACTGAAAAGTAGGGGCGATGCATGGGGCTGTTTAAAACAAACGAGTCCATTTATTTTCATTTTTCTCGATTCATTATCGAACTATACGATCACGTCGGCATCTATTGTCCACTGAAGTTGTCAGAAGCGCAAACTAACGCAGAATAAACATAAAATCCATGTTCAGCACATGGCTACGTGTGGGTATTTAGCGCGTGTACCCAAGCATGGAATACGATCCAAATCAAGGATTAGCTAGGTTCGTTTTCGGAATTGGGAAGCATCGGAGGAGCTTCGCAACAGCAGCCTTCGGAATCCTGTTCCTTGTCATCCTCTGGGTGCTTCGCTCCAACCAAAGTTGCCTTTGGTGCCTCAAAATTTTTAAGTAGATTAATTTTTAAAGGTTAAATTTTAAACTGTTAAAAATCGAAAGATGAAATCACAACAGTTAAAAATTAAACTTATAATTTTCTTCCCTTTTCAATTTTCTTCTATTTTGATCATTGTTGAAAATTGTATCATTTCCGTCAAAAAACACTATCATAATCCAAAATCGTTAAAACATTTTAAATTTAACTAAAATTCAACCTAAAACTGTTAACGAATGATGAATCTTCTATGAAATCGAATATTTTTTTAATACAAATGTAAATACCCAGGAAAGAAGAAACGATTGGCCGCGTTTCAATTGTATTTCAAGTCGTATGAAACGTGTTTCTTCAAGAGGAATGAAAGATTGCTGACGATAGGTTAGAGGTACCAGTGAATCGGAGAAATGATTATTTTACGATTCACTAAGAAATATTTCGTTATCGATTAAAAAACTATGGTTAATCGTAATAAGACTATTTGCATCCGTTGTGCTTCAATACGCCATCTATTTGTTTAATGCGTCCAAAATGTGAACTCGCGAAACCAGGCAGGATTTTGAAAATGCATTTTCATTTGAGTTTAACAACCATTTTTTAATTATTTCACATAGTTTAAACTACTAATCGGATGAAAACAATTAAGATTTAATGGAAACTAAGTGTTACATATGTGTAATTTTCATCGTATACAACGAAAAAACACGATTTATATTAAAACTGTTTTTGTCAAAAAAAAAATCATTATTTTAGTATATTATATGTTTAAACAAATTATAAGCTCCAATTAACTTACATTGACATAAAAATGAACTTAAAATAAATTTTGATTAATTTATACATGGAATATTTACTATCTAAAAAATTATAACCTAAAAGTTAGGTTAGAATTAATATTTCATTTCTGATCGTCTATAATTAATGTTTTTTGCATATTTTGAACCAAGTATTTCGCTATATGCATTAACTAAAGTTCATTTTAGCTTATAGTGTGTTGAAACTTATATGATATAATAAAATAATTATTTTCTTGACAAAAACAGTTTTAATAGGAAATGTGTTTTTTCACTGAATACGATAAAAATTCCACATTGAACACTTAGTTTCCGAAAAATATTAATTTTTTGTATTCACTTATTGTTCTAAACTAGTAAAAACAGTGCTAAAATTGGTTTTAAGCCCAATTTAAAATGAAACATAAAAATGCTACCTGGTTTCACAATTTCGCGACAGTGGACAGTCCCTAACTTATCTGCATCTTCCTATTGAAATTTAGTTGCAGCCATTTCCCATTCACTACAATTAAACCATGAAGAGCGTAATCTGCATTATACAATTCATCGGAGTTCATCAAACATCAATTGTATGATGCAGATTTGTTTCTGTAAAAAGGAACCTGCACTTTTCCATTCAGTTTGACATCCTTCAAACTACATTTCATTGAGAACTTGAAGCGATGCATGCGTTTCTTCTGTCAATCGTAAATCACGAATTGAACTTAATTTAGTTTTTTGAGGTTATGTTCTCCTATTCAGAATGTCTTATAACTATAGCACGAGTACATCTCCAAATGTGACTTGGAAGATTTAATTAAGTCCAAAGAGCTGAGCAATTCAAAGAGTCCCAAAACAATTGAAATACAACTTTGTCAATCTGGAATTTTAAGATACACATTTCAAAGCGATCCAGTTCAATCGTTTCTTTTTTCCTGGGTATCTAACGAAAATCAGTCGTTTGGAATTTCACTTAATGCTACGTGGTATGATGCTTATCAATAATATATTTATCAGCTATGTAAACCTGACAGAACCGAGTCATCAAATCATAATGTCTCCTATTTCATAATTAAGGACTCATTTAGGGCTAATTTAATGCCATTGCTGAATTTTCGGCTCTTCATTTTTTGAAAAATATGCATGGTTCTGCCAGCTTTAATTCAAGACACCAGCACCACTCAAGGAATCGGTCAAAAATGATTATATCAAATTGCGCTTTTTACAGGAATTTCCGGCTCGAGATATCCCTTTAAACCACTGTCCTATCTTCAAAACTAAAAAAGGGTCGCGAAGGGCAAAGGGCCAAAAACTTAATATTCGATTTTCTTCCTAACATTAATAAGGGCCTATTTAGGGCTCACTTTCTATCCAACTATGGATTTTACTTTTTAGCCCTTTGTATAAAATATGCAACGGTGCTGCCAACTTTCCTTCAAGCCAGCAGCACCATTCGAGGAATCGCTCAAAAAATAGTTATATCAAATTCCACTTTTCACCGGAATTTCTGGCTCATTTCCGGCTCAAGATATCCCTTCGAACCACCATCCTACCTTCAAAATTAAAAAGGGCCACGAAGGGCAAATTTACAAAATATAAATTTTTTAATTCTCTTCGCAGCATTAATAAGGGACTATTTATATGCCGCAGTGCTCTCAGCTTTACTTCAAACCAGCAGTACCATTCGAAGAATCGGTCCAAAAATCATTATATCAAATTCCACTTTGCACAGGAATTTTCGGCTCATTTCCAGCTCGAGATATCCCTTCGTACCGGATAATATATATAATATATATAATATAATAAATTCGATATAATCATTTTTTGACCGATTCCTCGAATGGTGCTGCTGGTTTGAAGAAAAGCTGGGAGCACCGTGGAATATTTTATGAAAAGGGCTAAGTAGTAAAATCCATAGTTGGGTAGAAAATGAGGCCTAAATAATCCCTTATTAATGCTGGGAAGAGAATTAAAAAATTTATTTTTTGTAACTTAGCCCTTCGTGGCCCTTTTCTAATTTTGAAGGTAGGGCGGTGGTTCGAAGGGATATCTCGAATCGGAAATGAGCCGGAAATGCCTGTAAAGAGTGGCATTCGATATAATCATTTTTTGACCGATTCCTTCAATGGTGCTGCTGGCTTGAAGAAAATCTGGGAGCACTGTGGAATATTTTATTAAAAGGATTAAGTAGTAAAATCCATAGTTGGATAGAAAGTGAGCCCTAAATAGTCCCTTATTAATGCTGGGAAGAAAATTAAAAAATGTATATTTTGTAACTTTGCCCTTCGTGTCCCTTTTTGAATTTTGAAGGTAGGATGGTGGTTCGAAGGGATATCTTGAGCCGGAAATGAGCCAGAAATTCCGGTGAAAAGTGGAATTTGATATTACTATTTTTTGACCGATTCCTCGAATGGCGCTGCTGGCTTGAAGTAAAGTTGGCAGCACCGTTGCATATTTTATGCAAAGGGCTAAAAAGTAAAATCCATAGTTGGATAGAAAGTGAGTCTTAAATAGGCCCTCATTAATGTTAGTAAAAAATCGAATATTAAGTTTTTGGTCCTTTGCCCTTAGTGGCCCTTTTTTAATTTTGAAGGTAGGACAGTGGTGGAAAGGATATCTCGATCCGGAAATGAGCAAGAAATTCTTGTAAAAAGAGCAATTTGATATAATCTTTTTTGATGATTCCTTGAGTGGTGCTGCTGGCTTGAAGTAAAGCTGGCAGAACCATGCATATTTAAAAAAAAATGAAGAGCCGAAAATTCGGCAATGGGGCAATAAATTAGCTTTAAAGTAGCCCTTAATTATGAAATAGGAGACATTATGATTTGATAACTTGGTTCTGTCAGGTTTACATAGCTATATTTATTGTCTTTTAAATTTCTATAATTTTGATTCAAATGTATGGCTTTGAATATTCTATTCGCAAAAAATTTAATCTGAGGCCTTGTAAATACATTTTTTTTTTTAATTATTTTTAGATTAAGTCTTGGAGGTTTCAAATTTTTAATTTCACAATATTGTAGTCTCAAATTCAAATAATGATTTAAAATGTCGAGACTATTCCGCTATTAAATATTCCTAAATTTCATATTAAAAGCCTTGATACTTTTTTTGGATAATTTTAGATGAAAATATAAAGCAATTTCGAACTGCACAGCTCAAAGTTGCACAATTTGAAATAATGAAATCATTCTGCAGCAATCTTGTTGCGTATACCTTGTTTTAATTTTTAATGTAATATCTCAAATTTTCCGGTTTTAGTTTTAATACTTAGGTTTAAAATAAAAAAGATGAAAATTCAACTATGTAAATATAATTTATACATCAGCAAATGAATAATTTTAGTAGTTTTAAATGGTTGCAATTTTAGTGTCTTGAATTTACAAGTTGATTAAATTTGGGAAAGTATAATTAGAAATTTAAATATTAATAGTTCTCAAGTTGTTTTAATGTATTTTAAATAATTTATATTCAAAAGTGTTCCTTTACAAAAACGTTTTAGTATCACAATTTTCGGCGACTATAAATTTGTTCAGTTTTAAATGAAGTTCGTAGAAATGGTTTCATTTTTAATGATTCCCATTTAAAATCACTATTTAGTTTCAAAGTTTCATTTAGTATAATTCAATTCCTTCTTTGATTTCATAAACATTTGTCTAATCGTCTCTGATATTGAACTATGATAAAATGAAATAAATTATTATGCAATAACAATTTAAAATTCCGAAATTTAAGAACTTTGACTTTGAACTATTCAATTTCATTTTGCTTAATTGCTTTGAATTTAAAATTGTTTAAATTCTAAAGTTCGCAGTTTTTTAATATTTTAATTTGAATGCTCTTAATTATACATATTACAGTTGCAATCCCCCTTAATATTAAATGATCTAGTCTTAAAATATAAAATTTCTAAAGTATTGATATTGTCATATTTTCTAAATTTTTAATCTGAAATCATTCAATTACGTGATTCTTTAATTCCAAATATATTTTCTGAATTTCCAGGGCTTCGATTCAGACATTGTATAATTCAACTATTTTTTCCTATGAAACTGTACAAAATCTTTGAATAAGTTATATTTTTTAATTTTTTTTTATAAGCTTTCATTAAGAAAATATTAATTATTCTTTAAGTAATGTGTAAAAAATAATATTAAAAAATCGGTTTTTTTATGGCTTTCCAAATCTGCACTGATATGATTAAAAGTCAATCGATTTCTTGCAAAATGGTTTGCTGATGCTTATCGATTTCAATCATTATTATGGATAATATATGTAAAAAAATTAACATAACATTAATTTGCTTCTAAATTATAAATATTCTTTGAAATATACATCAACAACCGCTAGTTTAACCTAACATTTAAAAACAACTGATTGTTTCAACCGGATGATTTTTTACTAGCAAAAGCGTTATCTGTTAAAAAAATGTTGTTTAAATTATAATGATTTTTCTTTAAGGGCATGTGATACATTTTAAAACCATAAATTACCGGCCGTCCCATGTAACTTTTTCCGCCAATTTAAAAACCGGGAAATTGAAATATCATGCTAATTTTTTTAAAATGATATGTGATATTATGGAGAAGGTCTGTCTGATCAATGAAAGTTGCTATATCATTGATAAATATATATTTTTAATATTTATAATGTTCACCTCAAAGCCTTGTATTTTAAATTATTTGATTGTGACATTGATTGTGACATTGAGCTGCAATAAGTATATATTGTATTAAAATTAACAAAATATTATTTTCAATTAAAATAAAACAACTAAAATATAGTAAACGAGCGAGGTGACGAGATAGCAGAAGTGCTTTTCTCCCAGCGGAAGAAGCATGTATGGAAATGGATGACAGCGCCATGTTACAGAAGCTTAGTGGCCAGTTTCTGGAAGCCGCGTCGGTAACAGGGAAACTCTTGAAAGATCTCAGTAACTTCTGACATAACCAATATCTTTAACATAAATATTGGAGAATAATTAAATTATTTATTTTCGTAAATTGTCCACAGTTGATAAATTAAAAAAGTAAAATTGTATATATTTTAAAATTACTCTGAAAACAGGATACTTAAACGATTAGTTAAAGAAAGTAAAGATACAATTAGAGCAGAAGAAGATATAAAAATACAAAACGACTTTGAAGGAAGCAGGAAACTACTTTATAAAAAAAATGAAAGGAAACAAAAGTACAGAAATTGTCAACATGAGAAATAGTAGCGGGGAAATGGTATATGATGCAGATGGAATACTAGAGGCTTTCAGAAACTATTTTAGGAGACAATTCGGAGATGAAGCTATAGGACACCACAACTGCGATGTTGAACACGATGCGTTGGAAAACTCAATTGAAAAAGTCTGTGTCAATGAGGTTAGGGATATAATTAAGAACTTGAAAAACGGTAAGGCTGCCGGGGTAGACGGTATTAACGCTGAAATGCTTAAACACGGTGGCGAGTACATACTTCATAGAGTTTGCGAATTGATAAATTTATGTTTCGAGATGGGAGACGTCCCAGACGATTGGAAAGAAGCGATTATCGTACCAATATACAAGAGAAAGGGAGAT
>NC_046664.1:132016904-132020810 GCF_010883055.1 Belonocnema kinseyi | reverse complement strand
AACCTGGGTCGGAGCAGTGTTGCGGAACGAACGTGTTATTTACATAAATAGCACGAGAATTCTGGATCAATCTGAAAAATCTCTATCCCATCCACACACTTCCTTTTTCCCCTGCCGAGTGAGTCACGCCTACGCCGAAAGGGGAATAGCTTAATGGTATAATAATAATAACTCTAAAAAAATTCATTATGAAGATGCTTGCCACGTTGGTTTGAAAATAAATATTTATATTAAAATATATTGCAACTACTACTTAGTGTGATTGAACGTTATAAGCAAAATGATATTATTCAAAAACTGATTGGTGTGAGTATAATATAATCCTTCTAAGTTGTATAATGTCTAAAACTTTGATTTCTCACATTCATGTACGGTATATTCGAATAATCAACCAAATTTAAAAAATAAAATTTGTTTGAACTTTTCAAAAGTTATGATTTCTTTTTGAGGTTTTTCCTGTGTTTTTAATTGTTAGGATCGATATTCAAATGTTTTCACTGTATTTTCGTACAATTAAACTTAATGTTCAATTTCTATAAAAAATAGTTCAAATCAATTTTTTTAGGACTTTTCAAAAGTTATAATTTCTTTTTTAGATTTTTCTACGTTTCGTGAATCGCTTGGATCAACATTTGAATTTTCTATTTTCCCACTATATTCTTTAAGAATTAAACTAAATGCTCTAGTTCATAATCGAATTGTAAAAAGAAAATTTTGTAGGCCTTTTCATAATTTATAATTCCCTGTTGAGATTTTTTCCATGCATTCTCACTCGTTGTGATCGAAATTAGAATTTTATATTTTTCTACAGTATTATCGTTAAATTAAACGAAATTGACAACTCCTATAAAAAATATTTAAAATAAAATTGTTTACGACTATATAAAAATTATAATTCCTTTTGAGATTTTTCCACGTATTTTGAATCGTTGGGACCAACATTTTTATTTTTTTGCGGTATTTTCGTAAAATTAAACTAAATGTTCAAGTTCTATGAAAAATGGTTATATTTAAGTTTTTTAGGGCTTTTAAAAACTTATAAATTCTTTTTTAGAGTGTTTCCTGTATTTTGAATTGTTTGGATCGCAATTTGAATTTTCTATTTTTCCACAGTTTTTCGTCAAAGGAAACTAAATTGACAATTCCTATAAAAAATTGGTGAAATAAAATTCTTGAGAATTAAAAAATATATATAATTCTTGTTTTAGGTATTTTCCTGGATTTTTAATCGTTCGGTTCGAAAATTTAATTTTCTATTTCTCACATCTTTTCAAAAGTTACAATTAATATTGGGGTTTATTCCCGCATCATTATTTGTGCGACTTATAATGTAAGTTTTTTGTTTTTTAATAGTACTTTCGAAAAATAAAACAAATTCTGTTTTTTTTCAGGTCAAAAAAATTGTGCCATAGCTCCATTTATTTCTTCGATAATTATCGTGTTTAAGGAGAGGCATACAGGCACACAATCAGATAGATTCCATCTTCAAAAACCTGTTTTTCGGCTACAGGAAAAATTAGCTGCCTAAAAATTAAATCACCTTTGCTTTTCGGCCCAGCGCACGTTTTAGATCAATCTAAAATTCTTTTTTTTTAATTTTTCTTTTTCAAAATTATGTGGTTTAAATAATTTTTAAGCAAGAAATATGAAAATCTACATGTCATTAATTTTTGGTAATCTTTCCAAATTTTGAATTATTTTTAAAATTTTGTTAAAACTTCTACATATTTCTTAAAACGATCCTAATAGTTTTTAAGAATGTGTTTAAATTCGTAAAAAATTACAAAAGTAGCCTTTAAATTTTCTATATTCTTTATTGTAAATTCTGAAAAGCTTTGTAAATATTCTCCTGAAATAATTTTTCAAACTAAAGAATCATCTTCTTTTTCCTAGTAATTATAGAAGTTCTTATTCCCATGGAATCTTTAACAGTTGTATGGAAGATTTAAAGTTGGTTTCAAAATCTCCGAAAACCTTCTTTTTCTTTTAAATCATTTGAAGTCAATTCTGAAACCTTCCGAAACTTCTAAATATCTTTTCATAAGTTGTAATAAGTTTTTTAACTTTTCCCTGCATCTTTCATCGTTTGGCTTTAGATTTAAGTTCTCTGTGTTTTAATAGTATTTTCGAGAAAAAAAATATACATGTCTGGTTCTATGCAAAATGGTTAAAAGAAAATTTTAAAAGATTTCAAAAAAGTTATAATTCCTTTTTGAAAATTTCACCGTTATTTTCAATAGTTTGGCATATTAAAAATGATTAAAAGAAAAACAATAATCGTTGGCCAAGAAATACTGTTTTTTTTTCTTTTAGATAAAAAAAAGTTTGCCATAGCTATGTTACCTTAGAGGGCCGGATAAGTTGATTATCTTGCCTTAATTGGCTGGATCTTGCCTAAGTTGTATTTGCCTTGGATGGCCGACCAGGTTGATTATCTTGCCTTAAGCGGTCGGATATTGCCTACATTTATCGGATTTGTAGACTCTCTTGCCTTAGTTGGCCGGATCTGTAGACTATCTTGCCTTGGATGACCGAACAGGTTGATTATCTTGCCTTTATTGGCCGGATATTGGATAAAATGGTAGGATCTGTAGACTATCTTGCCTTAGTTGGCTTGATCTGTAGACTACATTGCCTTGGATGACTCAACAGGTTGATTATCTTGCCTTGATTGGCCGGATATTGCCTAAATTTGTGGGATTTGTAGACTATCTTGCCTTAATTGGCCGGATCTGTAGATTATCTTGCCTTAGATGACCGAATAGGTTGATTACCTTGCCTTAATTGGCCGGATATTGCCTATATTAGTGAGATTTGTAGACTATTTTGCCTTAGTTGGACTTAGTTGGATCTTAAAGATTTAAAAAATTTAAAAAAATCAAATGATTTCAAACGAATGCAAAAGAATTCAAAGGAGCCAAATTTGATCAAAGAATACAAATGAATTCTTCTTATTTTTTGTTGCTAATATTAATGTTAAGTAATACCTCATTTTTGAATTCAAAGAATTCAAAAGAATGCACCAGATTCCAAACGAATTCAAATGATTCAAAAGGAATAAAAAAAACTTAAAAGAATTCACAAAATGAAAAAGAAGCCAAAAGTATTCAAAGAATCATAAAAGCAAACATGATCTACAGTCTAAAAAATGAAAAGATAAAGGATGGATGAGGGCTGTTGCCTTTTCTCTTTGATTAAGAATAAGTATTATAGTTTTTGTAAATAGACTAAATATATGTAAAGCATGTAAAACATAAATATAAATTTGAACACTTCCTTTTTGGTTAAGTAATAAGTGATTCTTTATTTTCAAGTTGCAGAATTTTAAACGGATTCAAAAGAATTAATACAATTTAGAAGTACTCAAAAGAGTTCAAAGAATTCAAAACAAGAATTCATTTGTATTCTTTGAATACATTTGGATCCTGTGAATCCTTTGAATTCGTTGGAATTCAAACAAATTTTTAATTTTAGTTTTCTGTTCTTATTTTTAAGTAATGCTTAATATATTTCAAATTTCAAAAATTTTAAATGCAAGGAATTTAACAGAATGCAAAAAAACCAATAGAACCCGTAACCATCTAAATATACAAAAGAATTCAAAGAATTTAAAAGAATCAAAAAAAATTCTAAGAATTCAGAAGCATTCAAAAGAATTCAATAAATTCCGAAGATTCAAAAGAATTCAAAGAATCCAAAGAATATACATGTAGTCAAAGAATTCAAAAGAATGCAAAAGAATTTAAAGGATCCAGATGTATTCAAAGAAAACAAATGAATTATTGTTGATTTTATTTTTAAATATTAATGTTACGAGGGTAGTTCAATAAGTCCTTAGAATGAAGTATAAAAACAATTTTTTTTGGGTAAATTTTTTTTTATTTTTCAACATAATCTCCTTGGAGC
>NC_046664.1:132006129-132016804 GCF_010883055.1 Belonocnema kinseyi | reverse complement strand
ATATATCTAGTCGGGAGTGGTGCTGACTGAAAACAGATGATTTGGAGCGATTCGCGCGCCATCTGTTGGTCATTCTAAGGACTTATTAAACTACCCTCGTAAGTAATACGCAATTTTTGCATTCAAAGAATTCAAAAAAATACACTAGATTGCAAACGAATTTAAATGATTCAAAAGAAATAAAAAGAACTTAAAAGAATTCAAAAAATTGAAAAAAATCCAAAAGTATTCAAAGAATTATTAAAACAAACATGATCTACACTTGAACAAATGGAAAGCTAGAGGGTGGATGAGGGTGGTTGCCTTTCCTTTTTGAATAAGAAAAGTAAGTAATATAGTTTTTATAAAGATACAATAAATGTAAAGCAAGTAATACGTGAATTTACCTTTGAATTCTTCATTTTTTGTTAAGTAGTAAGTGATTCTTTATGTTAAATTTGAAGGATTTTAAACGGATTCGAAAGAGTTAAGAGAATTTAAAAGTATTCAAAAGAATTCAACGAATTCTAATGAAATTTTTCAGAACACAAATAGAATGCAAATGAATTGTAACGAATTCAAAGGATTTAGAGGATCCAAATGTATTCAAAGAATACACATGAATTCTTGTTATTTTTAGTTTCTAATATTATTGTTAAGTAATACCTAATATTTGAATTTGAAGAATTCAAAAGAATTTAGAAGAATTTAAAAGAATCCAAGTAATGCAATTAATTAAAACGAATGTTTAATTTTATTTCGTACTTTAAATTATAAGTAATACTTAATATTTGAATTTCAAAAATTACTAAAAATGCAAAGAATTCAACAGAATGCAAACAATTAAAAATAACATGAAACAGTCTAAATATACAAAACAATTTATAGAATTTAGAAGAATTAAAAATAATTCTAATCATTCAAGAGAATTCAAAAGATTTCAAAATCATTCAAAAAAATTAATTAAATTATTAAGATTCAAAAGAATCCAATGAATAAAACTGTATTCAAAGGATTTAAGCGAATGCAAAAGAATTGAAAGGAACCAAATGTATGCAAAGAATACAAATGAATTCTTGTTGATTTTATTTTTAATATTAATGTTAAGTTATATGTAATTTTTGAATTCAAAGAATTCAAATGATTCAAAGGATTCAAAAGAATTAGAAAAAATTGCTGAAAATTCAAAGAATATAAGAGAATTCAAAGAATTCAAAACCTTTCAAAATCATTCGTAGAATCCCGAAGATTCAAAAGAATTTGAAGATTCAAAAGAATCGAAAACAATATAGGTCATTAAGATAGAACGCACAGAATTCAAGAGTGGTTAAAGAATCCAAAAGGATTCGAAAAATATTTCCAAACAATTTAAGAATTCAAAGAATAAAATAGAATTCAATGAATTCAAAGGATTAAAAAAATAGATATGCAGTTGAAGAATCCGAAATAATTCAAAACTGTTTAAAGAATGTAAAACACATTCAAATTATTCTATGAATGCAAAAGAATTTAAAGAATTTCAAAAAGACTAATATAATAGAAAGAATTAAAGATTGTTCAAAGAATTCGACAAATTTTAAAGAATACATTATAATTCAAAAGAATGTAAAGAATTCAAAGATTTTAAAACACTGTGGGGAATTCAGAGAATTGAGAAGTATTTAAAAAATATAAACTAATTAAACACTTTTCGACGAATTAAAGTGATTTCAAAAAATTCGGAAGGTTACAAAGAATTTGTTAGAAGCAACTAATTACACTGTCAGAGAAACCTGACGTTTCGTAAATTAGAAGGTGGCAGCACATGTCGGAAAGTTACAAAGAATTCGTAAGAAGCAATTAATTACACTAGAAGAGAAACCTAAGGTTTCGTAAATTAGAAGGAGGCAGCACATGTTTGGGAAATTTTTGTTATTCTGACATGTAGTCACATTGCCAAAATTTAAAATTCTATCGTCGTTACCGACTGAGTCCCTAAGAAACCGGAAGGGCGCTTTTCCTAGCAACCACAATTGCGAGGTGACGCTCGCATCTTATTCTGAAGTTGCTGTCTCAATATTCAAATTCAATATTCAATATTTTTAATAATAAGTAGACATTGAAAACAAGAACTTTTTATCTTATGACTTTTTTCGAAAAACAATTATTAGTTATAGCTCTCACAAATTTCTAAAAAAAAACGAAAATGAAAACTTAAGCTAAATAACGCACGCTATGAAAAAAAGTCAATGGAAGAATAACGATACTTTTGAAAGTCTCTACAAGATTATCATAATAACTTTAAGAATTTTTTCGAAAAATTCAAAATTCAATTTTTTTCGGTTAGACTATGCAAGATACGACAAAAGTTGAATGAATAAAAATTGTACACTTGAGAAGGATCTACAAAGCCAGAGGGTCGATTTGGGCGGTTTTCGGCCTGATTTATTTTTTAGGTCAAAAAATTTAACAACAATTTTCTAGTATCTATTAACAATAATAAGTCAACTCCACCCTGAAGGGGTCACCCTTACCTACATACTGTTCCTCCGCCAGCCATCAAATACTGAAAATACAATCACTTTCTAACAGCATTTTTCGAGATTCAGCGCTGTCAAACTTTTATTTTCTCAGTAAAATACATCTTTATAATTTCTTGCCTTCTGCTCACCCCACTTTATGGGGGTAATGGGGGTGATATTAATATTTCTTAGTGTGCGGCGTATGTAAATATAAAATATGTAAGCTTGATAAGCTTACTTGAATAGGGTATGCTTGATTATTCGGGGTCGCTTATTACGAATGCGAGGTTCGCTAACCTCGATCACATAAGGTTCAAGCTCGTTTGAAGGTAAAATTGAAAAAAAAAACAGATAAAAAAATCCAGAAAAATAGATATTTAGGGTTAATGCCTTTAGGGTTTCTGAATCTATATTCGAGGTTTGTTTAATCGCTTGATGTCAATTAGAGACAATTTTAAGATCAACTCAATATCACTTTAGAGATAAGCTGAAAGAATTCCACGTAATGAATGTCCTTAAGGTCACCTAGAGGTCGTTTTATAGTTATTTCAAAAACATCCCAAGATTAAGCTACAAAAATTGCTGCTTTTTCTAAATGGCATCAAGCATTTAAATAAACTCCGTATTCGGATTTCGAAACCATAAAACTTATATATCTATTTTTCTCGATTTCTTTATCAGCTTTTTTCAATTAGACCTTGAAATGAGCTCAAACCTGATGTGATATAGGTTAAAGGACCTCGGATCCGGAATTAGCGATACCAAAAACCCAAGGATACACTAGGTCAAGTGTCCTAATCAAGCTTAGATATTTTGTATCTATGTACATCGCAACGAATAAATAGCCATCCCCGCCCCTCCAGCCCAATAAAGATAGTGTATTTTATTAAGCAAATATGAGTTTGGCAGCCCCTAATCTCTCCAAAAATAATGTCAGAAAGTTATGGCATTTTCAGAATTTGAGGGGGTAATGGGGCTGACAGTACGGAGGTGAGGATGGTCCGTTTAGGGTGGAATCGACTTAATATTTTTAGTAGATAATAAAAAAATGTTTATCTAATTTTTCGACCCAAAGATAAATTAGGTCAAAAGCCGCCCAAATCAACCATCCTCCTTTGTTATTATACATTTTTTGATAGTTAGTGTAGCTTTTGCTTTATCCGTAAAAAACAACATTAAAAATAGAAAAATTAAACTTTTAGGCAAAGGACACAAGTAACGAAAATAATGAAGAGACAAAATTTTTTCACCAAAAAATGACCTAAAAAATCGGTTATTAATGACTTTTTGACAGAATACGTCGTTTTTCTATTAATCGTGAAAAATAACGTTGGCAATAAAAAAAATCAAATCATTGGAAAAATTATGCCAGATACGAAAATACATAAATCACGAAAAATTGTCCTTTCTAAAAAGATCTACAAATTTGTAATAAACTTTTTTTATACAATAACATTTTAACTAATACAATTTATCCCCTAAATTATATCTACAAATTTTCTTTGAGCCACTTAAGGGTAGGATGGGTATTTTTAGTTTAAGCCCTTAAAAATAACATTGAAAATAAAGAAATTTAATTCATGGAAAAACGGCACAAGTTGCATTAAAAAATTTAATACCAATATTGTTTTTTTATGATGCACATATTTTTAAAATCTTTAAATCAAAATAATGAAAATACGTATCTTTTAATACCTATATATAGAAGAGAGTCCTCGAATATGAGATATTCTCGTAATATGAGAAAGCGGGGTATCAGCTAAACTAAGAGACCCACTCTGTTGGTTCTATCACTAACTTTTAGCCCTTGAGGAAGAGTAATTTCCTGGTATAGTCCATTTTTCATTGGGCTTCTAAAGATTATAGGCGAACTTTTTGTGAAATCGATAGTGGTCGAGTTCTTGGAAGGGAATTCTTTAAACCCTATTTATTATTCATTAAATATGTATTTAGCAGTAAAGTTTGTCTGGAGTGATGGGGATTGAATAACTAAGTAGGAAAATATCGATAGCGTTGAAGTTTTTCATTGTACAGGTCAGGCATAGTAAGTACATAGTTGCACGGTGTGGTTCTCATAATATGAGATGCCTATGGTTTTTATAACACTGTGGCTGCGCGGGGGAAATTGGTTACAAAAATGTTTGTGACCACTGCGAAAACTAAATATATCTAAATAGCAGTAAATTTATACTTCCGAAACATAGAATGAAGTTTTTCATTAAAAATAATACTTTATTTTGCATTTTATTAGCTATTTTCTAGGGTATCTCATATCATGAAAATAGTTTAACGAGTTTGGAAAAAGGACTTTCTTACATTTTTTGTATTTTCAGTAGAAAAAAAAAATTTTAATAAAATTTTTTATTTGAGCTTCCTATGACAAACTAAATTTTCTTTAAAATGACCTATATAACTTTTAAATTCAGTACATAGAATTCTGACAATCACGCCAAACAGAGTTGTTATGTCATATTTGGGTACTCCTCTATTATAAATTGTAATAATATAAATTCATAGAAAAGATACATTTTTTATGGTAACCGAGAATAAAAATTAGTGGAAAATAAGGAGCAAATATTAAAGTAATCATGAAATAAATAAACTTTGTAAATTATTTTGCAATATCTGAATAAGCCGTACCAGCCCGAGGTACATAAATAAATATAATATACATATGATATAATAGTGTTGCACACTGAGTAGAAAAAATCGAATTTTAGACAAAATCGAGTGCATTAAAGCCGAAGGAGCTTTAAATGTAACAATCCAGAGTCGCGCGCCCTCGGCGTGCTCAAACTTGCGAAAAAAGCGAAGCGCGTGATGAGAATGTACCCGCGAGGTGGACAGATTTGTTTTAAATAAAAATAATTGGATTTAAATCTAATTATTTTCATTTAATTATAAATGTAATAAGATGTAGAAATGACATACTTCAGACCATGTAAAAGACAAAAAAAAAATTTATCGACGTTTCGATAGTAAATTTCTCTCCTCATCAGGAAAAATCATCAATCAAGGTCATTAAAAATTATATAAGTTCTTATATTTATCATGAAAAGGTCAAAATTCTTGATGGTTAATTCATGTTTTTTTAAGATTCACATCCAAAACAGTTCATTTAATTTAATTTAAAAATACCAATTTCAAATGAAACACGCCAACAAAACATAAAAAGTGAACCAAAATTTCGCCTCTTTTCTCGACCTCATGAATTTGATGCCAAATTGGTTGAAAGAATAGCTTGTCGTTATACTTGAAAATAGAGAAAATTTCAAGTTGAGCGTATATTTTTTTAAAGAGATACAGCCAGTCAAACCATCATCAGCTAACTTCATTATGCCCAAAAGAGCCCAATGATCCTGTGACTTTTTTTTGCTGATTCAGAATCATAGAAAATGTAGACATAATCAATTTGTTTGTTCTATATAGCTATTTTTAACATCTATTAGATTTAACCCAAAAATATTGTACATTTCTTTTTAAAGTTTTTAATCATCTAGACGCCAATAGTTCTGAAAGGAAAATGATTTTTTTTACTAATTGTCTCTTTTATTACTTAATACCTTATTTTGTCTCGGAAAATATTCCCTGCAACTCAATTTTTTTCAAATTTGAAAGTAAATTTGTCTAATGTTGAAATAATTTTGTCTAAGAAATCGTATTTCAAAGAAATAACCATAAGTAAAGATTTTTCACTTATTTTTGAAATTGGGAAAAGATTTTTAGGTAATATTTTGCATAAAAAAACCGGACATGGTGCATTTAAAATGATATGATATATTATTATGAGTCACTTATTGCATATGCATTTGACCACACTATCAGTTAGTCTTTTTCTTGCAACGGTAAAATAAAGATCAGCTTAAAACCATATTTAATTTCTTTACTCACTTTATTCAAATCCCTTATTCCAAGTCCTTACTTCGGGATCTTAATTGGGTCTTCATTGGCCAGATATTGGCTATGACCTGCTCGTGTTTTCTCTGAATTGGCCGGATGTTGACTAAGTCCAACTCATGAATTGCCTTAATTGTCCGAATATTCACTAAGTCCTACTCATGTCTTGTCTTGATTGACCAGATATTCACTAAATCTTGCACATGCCTTGCCCTCATTGGCCGGATATTGACTAAGTCCTGCTAATGTCCTGCCTTAATTAGCCGGATATTTACACAGTTCTGAACCTGTCTTGCCTTCATTGGCCGAATACTGACTAATTCCTACTCATGTCTTGCTTTAATTGGCCGGATATTTACTAACTCCTACTTAGGCCTTACTTTAATTAGCCGGATATTTACTAAGTCCTGCAAATGTCTTGCCTAAATTTGCCGGATATTTATTAAGTCTTATTATTATACTTTTTATACTTTTTATACTTATTATTATATTATTATATTTATATTAAGTATTATTTAACTAGCCGGATATTCACTAAGTCTTGCACATGTCTTGCTTTGATTGGTCGGATATAGAGTAGGCCCTGCTAATATATTGTATTAATTGGCCGGGTATTTACTAAGACCTACTCATGTCTTGTCTTAATTGACCGAATATTTACTAGGTCCTTCACATGCCTTGCCTTAATTGACCGGATATTCACTAAGTCCTGCACATGTCTTGCCCTGATTGGCCGGATATTCACTAAGTCCTGTTAATATATTGCCTTAATTGGCCGGATATTTAATAAGCCCTGCGCATAACTTGCCTTTATGGGCCAAAAATTGACAAAGTTCTGCTAATATCTTGCCTTAATTGGTCGGAAATTCACTAAGTCCTGCACATGTCTTGCCTTGATTGGCCGGATATTGACTAAGTCCTGCTAATATCTTGTTTAAATTGGTCGGATATTTACCAAGTCCTACTAACGTCTTGTCTTAATTGGCAGGATATCTAGTTAGTCCTACTCACACCTTGTCTTAATTGGCCGGATATTCACTAAGTCTTGCCCATGTCTTGCCTTATTTGGCCGGATATTTACATATTCCTGCAGATGTTTTGTGTTAATTGGCTAGATATTTACAAAGTCTTGTACATGTCTTTTCTTAATTAGCCAGATATTTAGGAAATCCTGCAAATATCTTTCCTTAATTAGCCGCATATTTACTAAGTCCTACACATGTTTTGCCTTAATTCGCCGGATATTCAATAATTCCTATTCATGTCTTGCCTTAATTAGCCGGATGGTTACTAATACCTGCATATATCTTGTGTTAATTGGCGAGATATTTACTAAGTCTTGCACATGTCGTGTCTTAATTGGCCGGATATTTACGAAGTTTAGCACATATCTTTCCTTAATTTGCCGGAAGAGATATTTACTAAGTCTTGCACATATCGTGTCTTAATTGGCCAGATATTTACAAAGTTTAGCACATATATTTCCTTAATTGGCCGGATATTTGCTAAGTCCTACTCTTGCCTTGCCTTAATTGGCCGGATATTCACTAAGTCTTGCACATGTCTTTCTTTAATTGGACGGATGTTGACTAATTCCTAATCATGTCTTGCCTAAATTATCCGAATATTTACTGAGTCCTGCTCGTGTCTTTCCTTATTTGTCTGGACATTCAATAATTCTTGCAGATATATTGTGTTAATTGGATAAATATTCACTTAGGCTTGCACATATCTTGCCTTAATTGGCCGGATATAAGCTAATTCCTACTTGTGTCTTGCCTTAATTAGTCGGATGGTTAGTAATACCTGATTATATCTTATGTTAATTGGCGAGATATTTACTGAGTCTTGCACATATCGTGTCTTAATTGGCTGGATATATACGAAGTTTAGCACATATCTTTCCTTAATTGGCCGGAAGAGATATTTACTAAGTCTTGCATATATCGTGTCTTGATTGGCCGGATATTTACGAATTTTAGCACATATCTTGCCTTAATTGGCCGGATATTGACTAATTCCTACTCATGTCTTGCCTTAATTGGCCGAGTATTGACTAATTTCTGCAGATGTCTTGTGTTAGTTGGCTAGATATTTACTAATTCTTGCACATGCCTTGCCTTAATTGTCCGAATGTTTACTGAGTCCTGCTCGTGTCTTCTCTGATTTGGCCGCATATTTACTTATTCCTGCAGATATCTCGTGTTAATTGGCTAGATATAGTACCTAGCCTTGCACATATCTTGCCTTAATTGGCCGGATACTTACGAAGTCTTGCACATATCTTGCTTTAATTGGCCGGATATTTACTAAGTCCTGCAAATGTCCTGTCTTAATTTGCTGGATATTTACTAAGTCCTACGCTTGTCTTGCCTTAATTGGTCGGATATTGACCAAGTCCTGCCATATCGTGCCTTAATTGGCCGAATATTCAATAAGTCCTACACATATCTTGCCTCAATTGTTCGGATATTTACTAAGTCCTTGCTGTGTTTTTTCTTAATTGGCTGGAAATTCACTAAGTCTTACAAATATGTTGCCTTCATTGGCCGGACATTGACTAAGTCCTGCTAAGCCATGCCTTAATTGGCCAGATATTGATTAATTCCAATTCATGTATTGCCTTAATTGGCCGCATGTTTACAAACTCCTGCAGATATCTTGTGTTAATTGGCAAGATATTCATTGTCCTTGCACATACCTGGCCTTCATTGGCCGGATATTGACAAAGTCCTCCTAATATCTTGCCTTAATTAGCTGATATTCACTAAGTCCTACTCATGTATTGTGTTGATTGACTGGATATTAAATAAGTCCTGAACATGTCTTGCCTTCATTGGGCGCATATTGAATAAGTCCTGCTTATTTATTTCCTTAATTGATCAGATATTTAGTATGCTCTTCTGATGTATTGCCTTAATTTACCGGATATTGACTATGACCTACTCATGCCTTGCCTTAATTGGCCGGATATTAAATAAGTCATACTCATGTATGGCCTTAATTGGCCGGAAATTCGCTATGTGCTGCACATGTCTTGCCTTGATATGCTGGATATTGAATAAGTCCTGCACATGTCCTGCTTTGATTTGCCGGATATTGACTAAGTCCTGCTAATATCTTGCCTTAATTGGCCGGATGTTGACTAATTCCTAAATACCTCTTGCCTTGATTGGCTGGATATTTACTAAGTCCTACTTATTTCTTGTCTTAATTCACCGGATATTCACGAAGTCTTGCGAATGTCTTGCCTTGACTAATTTCTACTAATGTCTTGCCTTAATTGTCCGGATATTTACTAATTCCTGCATATGTCTTTCGTTAATTGGCTTGATATTTACTTATTCTTGCACATTCCTTGTCTTGGTTGGCCAGATATTGACTAAGTCCTTTTAATATCTCGCCTTCATTGGCCGGATACTGCCCAAGTCCTGCAATGTCTTGTCCTAATTGGCCGGATATTGGCTAATTCCTATTCATGTCTTGCCTTAATTGGCCGGGTATTTAATAAGTCCTACTAAACTCTTGCCTTAATTGTTCGGATATTAGAGGAGTCATGCACGTGTCTTGCCTTTATTATTCGGGTATTTACTAAAACCTGCTAATATATTGCCTTAATTGGCCGGATGTTGACTAATTCCTACACATCTCTTGCCTTAATTAGCCGGATATTTACTAAGTCCTGTTAATATCTTGCCTCATTTTGCCGGATGTTGACTAATTTCTACTAATATCCTGCCTTAATTAGCCGGATATTCACTAAGTATTGCAAATGTTTTGCCTTAATTTGCCGGATATTCAATAAGTCCTGTAATGTGTTCTCTTCATTAGCCGGGTATTGACCAAGTACTGCTAATATATTGCCTTCATTGGCCGCATATTGACTAAGTCCTTCTGAAATCTTGCCTTATTTGGCTGATATTTGCTAAGTCCTTCTCATATCTCGCTTTATGTGACCTGATATTTACTAAGTCCTTCTCATCTCTTGCCTTACTTGTTCAGATAATAAAGAAATCTTGCACATGTCTTGCCTTCATAGGCTGGATATTTACTAAGTCCTACTAATAACTTGCTTTAATTGGCCGGATATTGGCTAATTCCTACTCATGTCTTGCTTTAATTGGCTGGATAGTTACTAATTCCTGCATATATCCTGTGTTAATTGGCTAGACATTTACTAAGTCCTACTCAGGCCTTGCCTTAATTGGCCATATATTTACTAAGTGTTGCTCATAACTTGCCCTCATTGGGCGGATATTGACTAAGTCCTACTAATATCTTGCCTTTATCGGCCGGAT
>NC_046664.1:131999899-132006029 GCF_010883055.1 Belonocnema kinseyi | reverse complement strand
CTAATTCCTACTCATATTTTGCCTCGATTGGTCCTGCTAATAGCTTGCTTCAATTGTCTGGATATTTGCTAAGTACTACTCAGGTCCTGCCTTAATTGGCCAGATATGTACTAACTCCTGCACGTAACTTGCCTTAAATGGCCGGATATTCATTAAATCCTAACCATCTCTTGCCCAAATTAGCCAGATATTCAAGAAGTCTTGCACATGTCTTGCCTTAATTGTCCGGAAATTGACTAAGTCCTGCTAATATCTTGCCCTAATTGGCCAGATATTGACTAAGTCCTACTTATATCTCACAAAATAGAGTAATCTGCTAAAAAATTCAATTTATTTACTTCAAACATTGAAATAAAGAATTATAATTAACAAAAATAAATTCAGCAATATTAAAATTCAATGCAATGAAACTGTGAATTAAACATTATAAAATATGACACAGTCAATATAGTTTATTGAAATTAAGGAATCCAAAGTTTATATAGTTTTTATACAAATCGAGGATGGTACATTGCTTTCTAGATAACTAATTTAATTCAGAGATCATATAAGCCAGTCCATAGAAACCTACCTTACCGATATTCTATAGATGCAGTGATGTTCATGCAATTCAAAAAGAAATTTTTTACGATTCTTACTCGTAAGCTGTTGTGATACGGTGAAAAAAAGCTTCAAAATCAGCCCAGGAACATTGATAAACGTTGACTATTTCAGTGATAAACTCGAGTGCGAAGCACGAGATACGTCCCGTGTGGAAATAATTCATGGCGCTATACTGTATTATCAAAAATGTACGTAGAAGAACGTGAAAGAGTAGAGGAGGAGGAGGAGGAGGAGGAGGAGGAGAAGAAGGAGGAGAAGGATGAGGATACAGTAATAGTGTAGTTAAGACAAATAGGTACTTAAAGTATTGGATTCAATGATTATATCATCCGAATCGTATTTTGTGTGGAATTTGGATGTGCAAATAAAAGGAGCGCAACCGCTTTAAAATAAGAACAACAAAAACTTCAAGAAACTGCAGGTAACACCTTGTTGATGCGTACTAAGTGTATCTCCATTCTTTGTACTGCACTCTGCGATGAGTTTGATAAATGCAGTTAAATAGATAAGGATTTCTTATTAATAGAATCGTGAACATACTTTTGTCTCAAATATAGCAACTTAGTAAACTAAAACTTAGTTTCATTAACAAGAGGTCTTTGGTTTACAGGCATTACCATAGAGTGCGCCACAATCAGATATGCTGCTTTTCTTATCGTTGTAACCACGCTTTTTTTCTCCTGTTGAATCTTGAATGATCCTAAATCCAGTTAAATAAGGTCCTAAAATAAAAGGGTGCTTCAAATATGATCGAGACAAACGCTGTGGATGGCGCGCATGTATGTTTCGAAGGTCGTGGCTTGAGTATGTGATAGCTGGGTCCCTTACAAACAGTATGGCATAGTTTTCGTTGGAGCGCATCTTTTACGCGCGTGCTGCGACCACGAGTGAACGTCAAGTGCCGACCGCCGTTGCGCAACGTATTGTCATTCGTTTTGTAGTGCGGGAAGGCGTTAAAAACACGGAAATTTTTCTGCGTTTGCGAAATCAATTCGGTAGTGAGTGCCTGAGTAGGACTGCCGTGTTTAAATGGGTCAAAGCTTTCAAGGATGGCCGCAAAACCGTCGAGAATGAGCCGTATGATCGTCGACTGCGAATGAGCATGACACCAGATAACATTCGCCGCGTAGAATAAATGATTTTGGAGGACCGTAGGATGAATGTTCGAGATATTTCGGCTGAATTTGGCATCAGTACTGGTAGCAAAAATTCACCGGTTGGAAGTTTGTCGCCGCTTGCTGACGCGATACGAGGCGGAGGGGGGCGGCTTCTTTTTAACGCGAATCCTCACTACAGACGAGACATGGGTACACTATTACACTCCTGAAAGCAAGGTGTCGTCTAAAGAGTAGAGGAAGAAGGAGGAAGGGGTCCCAATCAAAGCGAAGACAACCAGGTCCGCGGGTAAGGTTATGTGTACTGTGTTCTGGGACCGGCAGGGCGTGCTGTACGTCGATTTCCTGCGCACGCAACGTACCATCAATGCTGCATACTTCTCTAACCTTCTAAAAACACACGTGAAAACCGCTTATCGCTCGAAACGAAGGAGCATTCCAGGGCGAAAGTGCGATTTTTCTCCAGGATAACGCGCGCCCTCATACCGCGAGTCTCACGCTCGATACAATATCGGAATTGGGGTGGGAGGTACTGGAATACCCCCCCCCCCCCTACAGTCCAGATTTATCACCCTTTGATTACCATATGTTTGGACCACTGAAAGAAGCCCTCGGAGGTCAAAGATTCAACACCGAAGACGAGGTAGAGGGGTTCATGCGCACATGGTTATCCGAGTTGCCTAAGGAATTCTTCGATACCAGCCTCAAAAAACTTCCTGAAAGGTGGGCAAAATGTGTAACTTGAGAGGGGAAATACCGAGAAAAACTGTAAATTTTTTCGATGGTAAATAAACGTGTCAGAGTATTTGTCTCGATCATATTTGAACCACCCTCGTATATGTAGAAGAATAACATAATAATATAGGGGTTTGACGAGGAAGAGGAGAATATGATAATGACTTAGTTAAAGTAAATAGGTGCTGAAAATATTAGATAGAATGATAACTTATACTAAATATTCTGTTTTATAAGATGATTTCCTAAACTAAAATTAATTCAGGTAAGGGAAATCAATAAATACACATACATTTAAAAAATTTAATTTAATTAACTTATTTCGTTACAATAAACGTATTAAAATTATATATCAAATTTTTAAACTTATTGCTTACTTGGTACAGTGTTGGTTCCATTTCATCAATGTTAAGAAATATTAATGACAGGAAATCTTGTTTAAACAATTTCAAAATGTTAATTTAATTACATTTAACTAGTTGCTAAGCTACAAGAATTATTCAATAATACCAACCTCCCGCATTTCATTAACAATTGAAATAATTTCGTGTACATTATTAACATTTCCAGCTAGTAGATCTTGCAAAGATAACAGGCGAATAAAGAACTGAATTGTACGGGAGATAAAGAAGAGGGGGGTGAAGAAAGAGAAGTTAGAAAAAAAGAGGGTGATGAAAGAGAAGTTAGGAAATAAGGGGGTGATGAAAGAGAAGTTAGAAAAGGCAAGGTGACTAGCACCTGTTCAAATTTTTACAGAACTTATTCAAGACTTGATAATTTAAAAAGACATGAGAAATAATCTTGCTTAGCCAAGAATCATATACACGACCAGCCGCTTTTAGAGTTATTAGGAAACTGTTACGAAGGACACAGAGAACTTGAGAGTCGGTTTACAATTACGTCACTTCCCCCAGTCTTAGTAAAGCCAAGGAGGAGAATTTAAGAAAATCAAAAAGTAGAGCCAGAAGAAGAATTTGGCTGATATGATAGATTTTTTAGTGGAGAAAATTGTAGTGTCCAAGCTTCCAGAATAGCTTGCTTCTCGTCCAGTTTGAAAATCTTATGCTTTCGAGAAATTGCTTTCCTCTCCTTATTAATCCGACTGTCAGATTCTTGCATTGGCCTTAAATTTCAAGTTAACTTTAAAATTTTGTGGAAATCTCTTTCAACTTGCTTATGATTCTTGGCTGAGCAAGAGCATTTCTCATGTCTTTTTAAATTATCAAATCTTGAATAAATTCTGTGAAAATTTGAATAGGTCTTCGTCATCTTGCCACTGACACAGTAAAAATAGCTGTTCATTCATGGAATCTGAGTTTCTATCCTCCACCTCCCCTCCCCTCGTCTTTCTCCTCCTTATATCCATCTTTATTTTCCAGCTTCTCTTTCTCCACCTCCTTCTTTTCCAACTTCCTGTATAAGCAGTTAAAAAACAGTTACACTTTTAGTCATCTTGTCACTAACAGAGTAAACATGGCTGTTCATTCATGGAACCTAAGCTTACATCCTCGTCTTCCTCATCCTCCTCTCCTCCTCCTCCACCTCCTCGTCATCCTCCTCTTCCTACTTTTCCTCTACTCTTCCTCTTCCTCCTCCTCATATCCATCATTCTAGCTGGAAATGTAAATAATGTACACGAAATTATTTCAATTGGTAATGAAATGCGGGAGGTTGGTATTATTGAATAATTCTTTTAGTTTAGCAACTAGTTGAATGTAATTAAATTAACATTTTTAAATTGTTTAATCAAAATTTCCTGTCATTAATATTTCTTATCATTGATGAAATGGAACCAACACTGTACAAAGTAAGCAATAAATAAAAAAATTTTATATATAATTTTTATACGTTTATTGTAACGAAATAAGTTAAGTAAATTTAATTTTTTTAATATATGTGTATTTATTGATTTTGCCTTACCAGAATTAATTGTAGTTTAGGAAATTATCTTATAAAATAGAATATTTAGTATAAGTTATCATTATATCTAATATTTTCAGAACCTATTTACCTTAACTAAATCATTATCATATCCTCCTCTTCCTCCTCAAACCCCAACATTATTATGTTATTCTTCTACATATATTTTAGGAGCTTATTTAAGTTGATTTGTTGTTGTTGACCTCTTGTTAATGAAACTAAGTTTTAGTTTACTAAGTTGCTATAGTTGGGACAAAAGTATGTTCACGATTCTATTAATAAGATATCCTTATCTATTCAACTGTATTTATCAAACTCATTGCAGTGTACAGTCTAAAGAATGGAGATACACTTAGTATGCATGGACAAGGTGTTACCTGTAGTTTCTTTAAATTTTTGTTGTTATTTTAAAGCTGTTGCGCTCCTTTTATTTGCACATCCAAATGCCACACAACATACGATTCGGATGATATAATCATTGAATCAAATATTTTCAGTACCCATTTGTTTTAAGTACACCATTACTGTATCCTCGTCCTTCTCCTCCTCTACTCTTTATCGTTCTTCTGCATACATTTTTGATAGTTTAGTTACCTTGATTTAAGAGAATACAAGATTTAACAGGAGAAGCGTGGTTACAACTATATAAAAAGCAGTTTACCTGATGGTGGTGCACTCCATCGTAACCTCTGTTAACAGTATAAAATATTAAAAATATAAACAATATAAAAATCTAAATATGCTACAGTGATCAACTGTATGTAATCGGACCTATTAAGAATCTGTTTGTATTTTTCAAGTCACTCAATAGCAAAGCTTTCTGCAATCTTACAAAATTATTTCTGATTTTAAACATTTTTTAAAACATATCTCTCTCCCTCTCTCTCTCTCTCGCTCTTCTTCTCTCTTTCTCCGTAAACTATACATGCTGCATATCATTTAGCATCTTTATCTATTAATATATCCCCTCTTTGCCGAAATATTCTACAAGGTGCTTAATTATAATCGACACTTCTAGACACGTTTGAAATATAACGTCTTTCTTCATGGCTAATAGTTTATTTCGCATTCTAGTTATATCAATAAATTCTACATCTGTTGCAGTGATCCACTGTATGTAAAAGGACCTCTTAATAATCTGCTGGTATTTTTCGAGTCACTCAATCGTAAAGCCTTCTGCAATATTACAAATTTTACAAAATTATTTTTTGAATACAAACATTTTTTAATACATGGCTCTCTCTCTCTCTCGGTCTCCATCTCTCTTTCTCCCTAAACTCTACATGCTGCAGATGATTTACTGCCTCTATCTATTAATATATCCCCTCTTTGCCGAAATATTCTACAAGGTGCTTAATTATAATCGACACTTCTACACACGTTTGAAATATAACCTTCTATTTTTCTCTCTAAGGTATACATGGTGCAGATGATTTACTGTCTCTATCTATTAATAAGTCCCCTCTTTGTCGAAATATTCTACAAGGTTCTAAATTTAAATTTACACATGTAGACACGTTTGAAATATAACGTTTTTGCAGTTTAAAGAATGTAACGCATCACAAAAAATAACCTTGAAGTTGTTTGCAAAAAAATTGCGTAGTATAATTTAATGAAGCCATTCAGAATATTGTGGAAACATAGCACGAACCATCATAGCTGTACGAGGGTGGATTGATAAGTTTCCGGCCTGACCAAGAGATGGCGCCACTAGGCCTACCTTGAGGTGGCGTTCTATAGTACCATCCTTAGATAGC
>NC_046664.1:131992603-131999799 GCF_010883055.1 Belonocnema kinseyi | reverse complement strand
AGCCTTGGAGGAGATTATGTTGAGAAATAAAAAAAAAAATTCTTAAAAACGTTGTTTTTCTTGGTCAGGCCGGAAACTTATCAATCCACCCTCGTATAATACCGGTAGGGTAGGTATCTATGGTCTCTGATAGTAATATATATCTACCTTTCTTTGTTTTAGAAAATTCAACATTATAGAAAAAAAATTTAGCGCTAAATTAGATCATTCTCGATTTCTACAAAGACTATAAAGTAGCTTAAGTGGATGATTGAAAAAATTATCAAATATTTTATTATATTTTGTATTTTTTAAACTTTTATTTTAAATTTTTAACGTACCTCTATTTCTCGTTCGCTTGCTACATGATACGAAAAATAAACGACAAGACTCCCTGAGCATTTGATCTACCTTATGGAATCCGATTATTGTGATTTTAGATACCTTTCTTGCGCCTAAACCATACAATTGACTTTGAATATTTATTTATTTTAATTTTCTGGATGGTTCTAGACTACAGAATAATGTTTCATCTATCAGGAAGCAGTAAATCAAATTAATAGTTTAAAACAGGATGCCATGCATAACCCCCATATCAAATGTTTCCTATACACATGCATCTTTTGCGCATTAAAAACAATAAAGATAGAAGTTTTTAGTTAAAGTTCTGTTGAAGTTTTCACCTAATATTTCTTCGAATTGCCACACTCTCATTTGCATGTGAAATAAACCATCTACGTCATCATTTTATCTCCCGAACGGCGGCTCAGCTATCAAAGGGGATGATGATTCACCACTCTGTACTCTTCGACTCAAACCTGTTTAAACTTGCAAAATACATTTCTCAGAAATTACCCTGAAAATAACACAGCCACACAAAAAAGTGTGCGGATCTGGTAACAAGACATACGTATTCCTATGGATTTTGGGGCGCTAAATTCAAATTTGGTATAAAAAATCACCCATCTCGTCATGGTTGAGCCATAACCTCAAAAAGTTACGAAAAATCATGCACTGAGGCAAATAAATGTCAAAATAATGCCAGTGATGCAAATTTTCACTTCAAAAACATGTCGACAACTGTGAAGGATCAACCCTTGCCTGATATCAACTTATTTAACATAACTTTACCCAACAGAGCCTGACCTCAACTACCCTGAATTAACAGAAATTTATTGAACTACACGTAAAGCTCTGGAAGCATATTTTCCCAGTAGCAAATGTATGCTACATCGAATGGGTCAACTCGAGCCTAACCTAGACATACATCTAACCTAGCCTAACCTAACCTAACCTAACCACACGAAACACAATTAAACTGATTGTGTTGTCCCGTTGTGTTTGCGGTACCGTTTGAATTAGCTTAGGCTTAACCTGCAAAGCGTTTTAACCTATCCTAACCTAAAAAAACCTGACCTACCCTCACCTAACCTTTCTTAACTTAACTTCACGTAACACAATTAAACTCATTGTGTTGTCCCATTTTGTTTGCGGTACCGTTTCATTTAACTTCGGCTTAACGTGCATAGAGGTTTAACCTATCCTAACCTAACAAAACCTGACCTAATATAACCTAGCTTACGCTTACGTTTAAGACCTACATTCGTTTCCCTTTTAACATCCAGCAAAAATCAGCCATCATGACCTCGTCCCATCTACCCTGATATCGTTGTTCCATCACTTTTATGTCTTGATGAAAACGTTCCCCTTGTTCTTCGATGAAATCACCAACATTTTCTGGAAACTTATCCAGATGGGAGTCTAGAAAGTGAAGTTTTAAATTCATCAAGCAGCCTAACTTTTTGTAGTTTCTTATCATTTTCGCAACAATATTCTCGTAGTCTGGACTTTTTTTGTTACCGAGCAAATTTGCGTTTACTGCTTTAAAACTTTCCCAAGCGTCCATTTAAATTTTCGTCATGTGGCTCACGAAATTAGTATCACTTGTCAATATTCGAATCTGTGGTCCATCAAAGAATCCTTCTTTCAATTTAGCGTCTGAAACATTAGGGAATTTAAGGGATATATACTTATAGCATTGTCCATCTTTGGCTAACGCCTTGACAAATTGCTTCATGAGATTAGGCTTTATGTGGAGGGGTGGTAGTAAAAATTTTTCTGGATCAACGAGGCTTTGGTTGACGATATCATGAGAACCAGGTTTGAATGAATCTTTTAAAGGCCATTGTTTTTCTGCTGTAATGATTGGCTCGATCTTTGCTATTCCATAGGCATATAAAGCATGGCTCTCTCGTGAAACCCGATTGTTGGCTTAATATCATTGTTTTGATTTTGAAATCACCACATATTTGCCATTTGTGATTCGTGTAATTAATTTTTTCAAGAAGCATTTTAACACTGTTATATTCTTCTTTGATGACCGTTAAGCGAGCTATAGGGATAGGAGCGTAAGTATTCGTGTTATGCAGTAAAACAGCCTTAATGCTGCGTTTTGACGAATCAATGAAAAGTCGCCATTCTTCGTCTCTGTACACATTTTTCTTCAAGTGGTACACTAGTCCGTTAACGTCAGTGCAGTACACTAAAGACGTCTCTTCGTCTTTAACGAAAAACTTTATGAATTCTTTGTCCCTGTCGCGATAGAATGAAACTTTTGTCTTTGGCTCTAGAAGATTTCTTCTTTTTAGAAACGAAGCGGCAAATTCAGCGCCGTCTTTCGGTAATCCAAGATCTCTGATAATATTATTCAGTTCTATTTGCGACACTAATATTGGAACCTTCAATTTCATTATATGCACGCCATATTCGTCATATTTTTCGTCATTTTCATCGTAATCATCAGAAATATTTTCTGTTCGATTACTGGTTTCACTACCGTCTCCATGACGTTGACTTTCCACTTCCATTCTATCATCTTCTAAAGCGTTTAAATCAGTCTGGCGTGCATTTTTATTGATTTCAATTAATTTTGTGACTGTGCACACATTAATGTACGCAATGTTATTTTTATTTTTAGCGTTGAACCCTTTGGCGGAATTCATGCAAAAGTAGCAGTCCTTCGCAATAATGGTTTTTTTTCCATGTGGTTGGTGTAGAGTACTTGCGGTACTTTTTGTTGTTTGAATTTTTTAGACGATACAACATAAGTCTGCAGGGATTGCAAATGACGTGAGGAACCCATTTTGTTTCTTGGTGCAGCAATTTACGGCCAAAACACTCTTCGTAAAGACTTTTCCTTTCCTCGTCGATTGATTTTCGCAAACTGCTCACTTTATATTTACTGCAAATGTAACAGAATGAATCTGAGCTATTCTTGCAGGCATGCGATTGAGAAATGCTCGCGGTTTTTTTCCTTGTAGCATGAGACTCTACACCAACCAAGTGATCCATTGATGAAGAACTACGGTTGCATGATGATGACGTCGGAGAGCCTGCTTTTCCACCCAAACCAGACGCCGATACTGGGGTTTTTCCCTGCATCGTAATACACTTTTTACCTGTGTCTGCCATGACGGCATGAACGCCGTTTACCCAGGGACTCAGCCAATGTTGATCCGATGCCCACCGTCACCACGTGAAGGTGCCCTGGTTACAGACACAGGCGAATAATGCTAGCAACAAGCGGTTACGAAACTCCAGACATTTACTGCTATTAATGTCAAAATATGAAAGTACGCAAGAACAGGGTGGCCAGCGTAATTGGTTAGGTTAGGTCAGGTTTTGTTAGGTTAGTATAGGTTAAGCCTCTATGTAGGTTAAGCCGAAGCTGAATGAAACGGTACAGCAAACACAACGGGACAACACAATCAGTTTAATTGTGTTTCGTGAGGTTAGGTTAGGTTAGGCTAGGTTAGATTTATTTCTAGGTTAGGCTCGAGTTGACCCATTCGATGTAGCACATATTTGCTACTGGGAAAATGTGCTTCCAGAGCTTTACGTGTAGTTCAATAAATTTCTGTTAATTCAGGTTAGGTGAGGTCATGTTCTGTTGGGTAAAGTTATGTTAAATAAGTTGATATCAGGCAAGAGTTGATCCTTCACAGTTGTCGACATGTGTTTGAAGTGAAAATTTGCATCACTGGCATTATTTTGACATTTATTTGCCTCAGTGCATGATTTTTCGTCATTTTTTGAGGTTATGTCTCAACCATGACTTGATGGGTGATTTTTGATACCGAATTTGAATTCAGCGCCCCAAAATCCATAGGAATACGTGTGTCTTGTTACCAGATCCGCACGCTTTTTTTGTGTGGCTGGTAATCATATCACACACTCTACATCAAAGACACCGACTCTTTTTTGAATTATATTGACAATAACAAGCAATTATATTCTACCATAAATTCATCAAAATACAGGAAATATGACACCACTTACATCATAATATCTTCTGGCGCCTCATTTATCAGGGGATGATCACTCATCGCCTCGCACTAACTAGCTCTCCTAACCTGCCTCACACGGATGCACACCTTATAACTAACACGGATAAGCACTCACCCATAGAGATCCAAACTGCGTCTTACTTATTGCTATCCGTACGGAAAAAAGTTGAAACATGGCAACACTGTATATAAGGATTCCTGGAACTATGGAGACGTCATCAGGATAGAATTTTGTTTACCCTATAAATTGTTTAACATTATATGAAATATGAAGCCTCTGTCGGCAAATATCAAAGGAGAACATTTAATCAATTCAGTTTACGTTGATAAGGATTCCAGGAATCACCATGACGACATAATAATGGAATTTTGTTTATCGAAAATTGTTTAACATTATATGCAATATGACGCCCCTGTTGGAAAATATCAAAGAAGGACGTTTAATTAATTTATTTCACATAGATAATGATTGCAGGAATCGACGATGATGTCATCACAATAGAATTTTGTTTACCCCAGAAATTGTTTAACATTATATGAAATACGACGCTCCTGTCGGCAAATATCAGAGGAGGCCGTTTAATTAATTTAGTTCACATAGATAAGGATACAAGGAATATTTTTGGGGCTGAAAAGTTTCATTCCAATAACTTTTACGTATTGATTTCCAATATCGATGGTGTGGATAGTTTGAAACTGTGATTTGTTAGTCAGTACAAGAAGCGAAACCAATCTTATAGGCTTCTGCACTCTAGTCCCAAGCTTGCTATTGGTACGGAAAAAGTGGTCCAGAGCGTGCCCTAACTATCTACTGCCAAACAATAATACTAAATGCATGGAATTCCATACAGAAACCATCTCAAATTCTAAAGGATATCCATATAGAATACATCACAAAGAAATCCATGTAGATACCTGTAGATTTACTATGTGGCAAATTTTCTCTAAGTGGCACTACCAATAGAAACCATTAGGAACAATTAGATAGTTATAGAAGGTCTCTATGGATCTATGACACATTTAATGGAGGGTTCATAATGCAGGCTTCCCTTAGAAATATATTCTTCGTAATCTACATATTTTTTATCATCAAAAGTGAGTGATTCTTGATCATACCATCTCTGCTTGAAGATTTGGGACAAAACAGTTTCGTTTGTGCAAAACCACGTATACAATAAGGATAAAATTGCATTTTTGTTTATTCAATATTATGTATTATAATATTTCTTAATGCAGGCTTCTCTTAGAAATAATTTTTTTTAAATCTAAATATTTTTCATCAACAAAATGTGAGTGATTCTCGATCATATCATCTACGCATGAAGACTTTAGGACAAAATAGTTTGGTTTGTGCAAAACTACGTTTACAATAATAATAAAATTGAATTTTTGTTTATGGAATATTGCCTGAAACAAAGACCTTGGCTATTAATGGACCCAAGTGGGGAACCTTACATAACGACTTCGTGAGGTTCTTCGCTTGGGGTGATTGCTAGAGAGATTGATCAGCAACCTGGGTCGGAGCAGTGTTGCGGAACGAACGTGTTATTTACTTAAATAGCACGAGAATTCTGGATCAATCTGAAAAATCTCTATCCCTTCCACACACTACTCCTTTCCCCTGCCGAGTGAGTCACGCCTACCCCGAAAGGGAAATGGCTTAATGGTGTAATAATAAAAAAAAAGTATTATAATGTTTTTTAATGCAGGCTTCTCTTAGAAATAAATCTTTATTTCAAATCTACATATTTTATTTTAACAAAAAGTGAGTAATTGTCGATCACATCAGCTATACTTGAAGACTTTGGAACAAAACAGTTTAGTTTGTGAAAACCGCGTTTACAATAATGACTAAATTGTATTTTTAAATATTAGGTATTATATCTTAATGCACGCTTTTCTTAGAAATAATATTTTATTTGAAATCTAAGCATTTTTTATCTACAAAAAGTGAGTGATTCTTGATCATATCATCTCTGCTTGAAGAATTTGGGACAAAACAGTGTCGGTTAGCGAAACCGCGCTTACGATAATGAATAAAATTGCATTTTTTTCATTAAATATTAAGTATTATAATATATCTTAATACAGGCTTCTGTTAAAAATGATTTTTTTTAAATCTAAATATTTTTTATCTACAAAAAGTGAGTGATTCTCGATCCTATCATCTTCGCTGGAAGACTTTGGAAAAAAACAGTTTCGTTAGTGCAAAACCACGCTTACAAGAATAATATAACTGCATTTTTGTTAAATGAATATTAAGTATTATAATATATCTTAAAGCAGGCTTCTGTTAGAAATAATTTTTTTTGAAATGTGGATATTTTTTATCTACAAAAAGTGAGTGTTTCTCGATCTTATTATCTGTGCTTGAATACATTGGGACAAAACAGTTTCGTTTGTGCAAAACCTCGCTTACAGCAATGATGAAATTTCATGTTTGTTTATTAAATATTAAGTATTATAATATTTCTAAATGCAGGCTTGTCCTAGAAATAATATTTCATTTGAAATCTACATATTTTTTGTCAACAATAAGTGAGTGATTCTCGATCATGCGATCTCTGCTTAAAGACTTTGTGATAAAACAGTTTCCTTTGTGCAAAACTATCAGTACAGTAATATAATTATGACAATTATAAGTATTATAAGTATTATAATATATCTTATCACAGGCTTGTGTTATAAATAATTTTTTTTTTAAATCGAAAAATTTTTTATCTACAAAAGTGAGTGATTCTCGATCATGTCATCTCTGCTGGAAGACTTTGGAACAAAACCGTTTCGTTTGAGCAAAACCACGTTTACATTAATGATGGAATGGCATTTTTGTTCATTATAATACTTCCTAATTATACATATTATAATATA
>NC_046664.1:131980444-131992503 GCF_010883055.1 Belonocnema kinseyi | reverse complement strand
TACATCCTAATGCAGGCTTCTGTTAATAATAATTTTTTTTAAATTTAAATATTCTTTATCAACTAAAAGTGAGTGATTCTCGATCGTATCATCGCTGCTTGAAGACTTTGGAACAAAACAGTTTCGTTTGTGCAAAACCACGTTTACAATAATGAATAAGTTGCAGTTTTAAATATTAGGTATTATATCTCAATGCACGCTTTTCTTAGAAATGACATTTTATTTGAAATCTAAGTATTTTTTATCTACCAAAAGTGAACGATTCTCGATCATATCATCTCTGCTTGAAGACTTCGGGTCAAAACAGTTGCGTTTGTGCAAAACCGCGTTTACAGTAATAATAAAATTGCATTTTTGTTTATTGAAAATCAAGTATCATAATATTTCTTAATACAGGGTTCTCTTAGAAATAATCTTTTTTTATATCTACATATTTTTATCAACAAAAAGGGAGTGATTCTCGATCAAAGTATCTATGCTTGAAGCCTTCGGAAAAACACAGTTTCATTTGCGCAAAACCACGTTTACAATAATGATAAAATTGCATCTTTGTTTATTGAATATTGAGTATTATAATATTTGTTAATGCAGCTTATCATAGGAATAATTTTTTTTTAATCTACATATTTTTAATCAACAAAAACTGAGTGCGTCTTGATCATACCATCTCTGCTTGAAGACTTTGGGACAAGGTTGTTTGGTTTTTGCAAAACCACGCTTACAATAATGATAAAATTGCATTTTTGTTTCGTTTGTGCAAAACGACGCTTACAATAATGATAAAATTGTATCTTTGTTTATTGATTATTGAGTATTATAATATTTCTTAATGCAGGCTACTCTTAGAAATAATTTTTCTTTAATCTACATTTTTTTATCAACAGAATGTAAGTGATTCTCCATCATATCATCTACGCTTGAAGACCTTGGACAAAACAGTCTCCTTTGTGCAAAACCACGCTTACAATAATAATAAAATTGCATCTTTGTTTATTGAATATTGAGAACTATGATATTTCTTAATGCAGGCTTCTCTCAGAAATATATTTTTTTTAATCTACATATTTTTTATCAACAAAAACTAAGGGTATCTTGATCATACTATCTCTGCTTGAAGACTTTGGGAAAAAACAGTTTGTTTGTGCAAAACAACGATAACTATAATGATAAAATAGCATTTTTGTTTATTGAATATTGAGTATTATTATGGTTCTTAATGCAGGATTATCTTAGAAATAATTTTTTTTAATCTACATATTTTTGATCAACCAAATGTGAGTGATTCTCGATCATATCATCTACGCTTGAAGATTTTGGGACAAAACAGTTCCCTTTTCGCAAAACGACGCTTAAAGTGATGATAAAATTGAATTTTTTGCTTTATCAATATTCAGTACTCTGATATTTCTTAATGCAGGATTCTCTTCGAAATAATTTTTTTTGAAATCTAAATACTTTTTATCAAATGAAAGTGAGTGGTTCTCGGTCATATCATATCTGCTTGAAGAATTTGGGACAAAACAGTTTCGTTAGTGCAAAACCACACTTACGATATTGAGAAAATTCCATTTTTGCTCATTGAATATTAAGCATTATATTATATTCTAATGCAGGCTTCTGTTAGAAATAACTTTTGTTTGAAATCTACATATTTTTTATCAACACAAGGTGAGTGGTTCCCGGTCATACCATCTCTGGTTGTAGACTTTGGCACTAAACAGTTTCGTTTGTGCAAAACCACGCTTATAATAATGATCAAATTGCATTTTTGTTTCTTGAATATTAAGTATCATAATGTTTCGTAATACAGGCTTCTCTTAGAAATAATTTTTTTTTAATTCTGCATATTTTATCAAACAGAAAAGGAGTGAAGCTCGATTATATCATCTCTGCTTAAAGACGTTGAAACGAAACAGTTTCGTTTGTGCAAAACCACAATTACGATATTGATAAAATTGCATTTTTGTTCATTGAATATTAAGCATTGTAATATTTATTAATGCAGGCTTCTCTTAGAAATAATTTTTTTTTAATCTACATCATAATCAACAAAAAGTAAGTGATTCTAGATCATATGGTCTCTAGTTGAAGACTTTGGGACTTGGCCCATTACTTTATTCACACATTCAATTCTTTTCCTCACCTGCAGCTCGTTTCTTCCTCTTACCTTAAACCAGAACCTGAGTAACAGAACTCCTCCTGTTTAAAGATGAACTCTCTGTCGAAGAAGTCGTGAAAAGTTAAAGTAACACAAGTGTAACGCGTCGCGCGACTAATGGTGCATTCGCAGGATTAAATGGTGGCCACAGTGTTAACTGACCATTCCTTTCTCTTCTTGTTACGTTTACTGTTTTTATTTTGCCTTTTGTGATATAAAGTGCCTTGTGCAATTGCAGTCGGTGTTGGGAGGTCGGATTGGAATGGGAAGTAGCAAAGAGGAACTTATACTGCCAAGGCGAATTGAACAATCGACAGTAGAATCTGAAGACCGTCCACGAGAGAACATTTGTCTCCGGTTAACGACGAGCTGGACTCGATCCATCCTAGCCAGTAGGTTTCCGCAACCCCTTCCAAAATCTACTGTATTGTACCAATCAGAGATAGTGTGTATGCATTTCCTAATGGAGGCTTTCCACACCTAGCAACTTATCGATCTAGCTATGCTCGTTAATATCTTCTTTACCTATGGAGGCTTTACATGCCTAGTCACATGTCGAGCTCACGGTGCTCGTTAAGACCTTATTTACATATGGAGGCTTTACACGCCTAGCAACTTATCGAGCTAATAGTGCTAGTCAAGATCATATTTACCTATGGAGGCTTCTCACGCCTAGCACCTTAGTGAGCTGACAGTGCTCGCTAAGCTCGCATCTCTTTATGGAAACATGACTGCCTAGCAACTTTAAGAGCCGCAAGCGTTCGTTAAATTTTATTCTATTTTACAGGTTTCACCTGCATGAATCATATCCTGACGTCAGATGCTTTGCTCCCACATACCCTTAAAAAATTCTCATCATTAGGTTCATTCCTTTCTCGTCGTTTGCCAACAGAACTACGTCATCCGCATAAGCTACAGAATATATTTTGCTGTTACCCAACATCGTCCCTTCACCCAAATCTTGGTTTCAGTGAGTTTCTTTTATTCTCTCTACCAGCCTTCCTTCTATTCCCTTCTCTTTCATTGCTTGCCATAACACTTATCTGCTTACTGAATCAAAAGCTGCTTTAAAGTCCATGAGTAACGCGAATAATTTACCTCTCTTTCTCCCTAGATTTCTGTTAAACAAGTATTTCAGCACGAAAATGTTCTCTATGGTTCTCATCCCTTTTTTAAAACCCGTCTGATTGTGTGGAATTCTTTCTCTTTCCACTACCTGTCTCTGTAACCTTTTTCTTAAAATTTCTACATATATTTTGTAGCCAACTGGCATGAGAGTGATCCCTCTGTACTTTTCTAGCTTCTATCCCTCCCTTTTCTGGACAAGTGGTACCACCAGTTCTGTCAACCACTCTTCTGGCGACCCCTCTCCATTCCATACCTTGTTGCAGATCTCTCACAATAATTCCCTGACCCCTTCTCCTCCATACTTCAACGCTTTGTTCTCCATACCATCTTCTCCTGCAGCCTTGTTCCTTTTTCATCTATTTATTGTCGCATCTATTTCTTTCCTTGTTATTCTATTCCCTACCTCCATTTCTCCTTGTACTGACTTTCTTTTTTGCCCCTATTATCCTATTTTGTTCTTCCCCTAACAGACCCTTGAAATAGTCTGTCCAATCCCCCAAATCTATTACTTCATTCACGCCCTTCTTTCCTCTTCTTTCCTTATTTATCATATCCCAAACACTACCTTCTTCGATCGCTTTTTCTAGTTTTTCCTTGTAATTTTCCTTTCCCCTTTGCTTTTTCCTTTCTAGCATCCTCTCATGTTCGCGTTTTCTCCTATTATGCTCTCCCATCCCCATTTCCCCTATTCTCCATTCACTTACACACTCCTTCATTCTCTTTGTAGTCTACATACATTCCTCGTCCCACCAGCTTCTCTTTTCCCCTTCTTTTTCTGTTTTTGTACCTATCTCATCCCTTCCCTTTTCATCATTCCATTAGCGAGTCTACTCCCTCCTCTTCTACGAACCTACTCTTTTCCTTTTCCATTTTTTCTTTAAACTAGTCCAGTTTATCTACTTCCCAAGCTCCCATTTTCTTGTTCTTTTCTCTCCCTCTCTTCTTTCTGCAACTGCCTCGCTTCTGGCTACCATTTATCAGTGTAGCTATTGTCTTGAAGTTCTCGGACCCAATTTTATCACCCAATTTCATACAACTTACCAAATTCCTCATTCTTTCTTCCGCCAGGATGTCCGCCCTCTATCTGGAATTCCTTACATATGCTTCCTTTTCTTCATCCCAAGTCCCTCCCCCTTGTTTGTCAGTACATGCAATCAAATCACCTCCTCCTATTAAAACTAACTCTTCCTTCTTTTCTTCTATCCACACCTCAATTATTCTTCAACCTTTCTCTTCCCCTCTTCTTCTATATACACAAACCACCGCTATTTTGACTTTTTCAATTCTAATCCTTCTTACCATTGTACCATCCTTTTTGTTCCTCTCCCCCTCTTTTCTCTCTTTTACTGCCAATTCTTTTCGCAAACCTGAAAACATTCCGCCCATCCCTCTCCCTTTAACGCGTTCCTTTCTTGCTTCTTGCATCGTCCACACATTACCTTTCGGCAACATGTTTTTTATCACCTTCCAGTCCTTCTCATCTGCCGAAGTTTCACTCATTATTATCACATGCCACTTTTCTATTTCCCCCCAAAATCCTTTATTTTTGTTCTTCAAACCTGACACATTCCAGAAAGCTATTTTGACGTTTCTCTCCTCCCTTTCCTCTTCTTTCCTATTCACTTTGTTTTCCTTTGCCATTTGGAAAACCCTATGATGTATGTATAGACTCTTTTTCGTCACCCTTCCCCCTAACATTCTCAAAACTTTTTTCTTTTTCGTTATTTCTTCTAATTTTTCATCCAAGCACCACGTCTCCCTATTTATTTATAACCTGTCTCTCCCCATGCACGCCATATGGCCCTCCTTTTCCACTCCCTCTACGTTAGATCTTTTTCAATTCTTTCCCTTCTTCCTCTTAATAATTTCATCCCTTCCATAATTTTATTTTTCTCCTCCTCGCGCCCAGCTTTTACTAGAAACATTCCTCCTTTTTCTTCCATTATCCCTCCTATTCGCCTGACTCCTTCTAGCTTACCTGCACTCTAATATCTTTCAAAAGATTTTTTATTTCCACTTCTCCTGTTCCACTCTCCACTCTTAATCCTTCAACTAGTAAGTTATTTTTCCTCTTTGCCCTTTCTTCTCCTTCTAATCTTTTTTCAATCTCACTCAGTCTTTTCTTCAATGTTTCATTTTCGCTTTGCACGTTCTTTTCGTTCCCTTTCACTATTTCCTCATTCTCTGTTTTTCCCCATATGCTCATTCCTAATTTCTAGATTGCTTACCCGTTCTTCTGTTTTATCTCTGTAGATCTCTGTTCGTCAACCACTCTCTGTACATTCTCAATGCTCTCTAGCGCTTACCCAAAACCTTGTCTTTCTCCTCCTTCCAGCCTTTACCGCATTCTTCCCATTGTTCACTTACCTTTTTCACATCCCCTCTTACATCGTTTCCCTGCCTATTCATATCCCTATTAATGTCATTCAATTTCTTTCTTGTTTCCTCTTTAAACCCTTTTATGAGAGCTTCCAATTTTTGAAACATCCACCCATCCACCCAATCTCTTTCTGGCGTTTTCCGTTTAATTCTAACTTTTTTGTTATCCTTGTCCCTTTCTACCTCATCGTCGCCTGTCTCTTTTTTCCTTTTTTCCTCCCCTTCACTGCTAGTCGCGCTTGCCTTTTTTTGCCCTTCATTCAGACTTCTGTTCGAACCCGCGATGCCTAGCTTGTTGAGGCGCTGTAAATTTGAGCGTCTTCCGCTTGCTTGCCCGTACCTGAGTGTGCTACCATCCCTTCCCGGGTCGACTTCTCGAATCTTTTCTCACCACTTCTGTCACTACGATCAACTTCATCCTTCCCCCTCCCACTGCGCACGTTTCCGGCCTTTATCGCCTACCTCTTGCCCCGTTTAACCAGCAACTATTTTTCTACTTCTAACCTCAAAAACTTCAAATGCTCCAAATTTTCACTTCAAACCACTCACTTTTACTCTTCATACCTTTGCCTAGAGTCACCCTTCTTACTTTACACTCGACCTCCGCGTTCTCTGCCTTTTCTGCATCCACTCACCATTATTCCCTTCACCAAAGCCAAAAATACACCACTTGACAAAAAAAAATTCTCTCGCGATCGTTACCGGAAACGGAAGCCCAGCTCATAAAATTAATATCCAACCGAAGAGCTCAATTTTAAATAACAATAGGGAAATATTTAATTGACATAGTTACATTCTTAGTTTAAAAAAATCAATGTCAACAAAAAAACTCGTTTGAAAAAAAATATTTACATTTTCAAACAAAGAGATGAATTTTCATCTCAAATTATGACTCTTCAACCTGTAATAGTTTAATTTCAAGCCAAAAAGATGAATTTTCTACCAGAATAGTGAATATTTAATTAGAATATACAAATTTTCAACAAAAAAGTTCAATTTTTAACAAAGAAGGTTAATTTTTATAAAAAAAGAACTAATACAAAAGAAGGTTATTTGTGAAAATTAATTGAAGAGTTAAATTTTTTGCTAAAAAAATTTATTTTGAACCAAAGAACTGAATTTTTATTTGCAATTATGTATTTTCAACCGTAAAATTAACTTTCAACAAAAAAGTTTGATTTACAAAAAAGTAATTAAATTTTTATTCCAAAAACCTTTTTTCAACAAAAGACGTAGTAGGGGATATTCAGAACTGAAATAGACGACTTTCTAAGTTTGATTTTTAAGTAAGAAATATTCTTCCATCAAAGAGAAAAAATTGCAAACAAACTGTCGAATTATCAAGGAAAGAAATGAATTTTAACTAAAAGTGATCAGTTTTTAACCAAAAATAGAATAGTAAAATTTCAGCAATAAAAAAAAACTAATTGAAACAAATTTTTAACAGCATAGTTAAATACATTAATATACATCAACTTTTATAAATGCAAAATCATTGTTATTCAATTTTATAATGCAAGACAAAACGAAAATTAGGCCTGACAACAACAGGTTTCTTAAGTTTTGGAGGTAAAGTAGATACCCTGTTCACTTCACAAAAATGTGTTTTTATTTTAACCGTCTACAAAACCTGTTCATAATGCGCCCGTAATAAGTTGGTGTTCCAGCAAAAATACAAGTTTTATCAAAAATTGTGCCCATGATTTTCGTTGGTTCAAATGTCGTTTACTGCACAAATGGGCACAAGTATACCAAACTTGAGCTAAGTTTCATATTTTTACAATTTTATCATTTATGATTGAGAAAGTATTAGAAATGTCCGAATTGTCGCGCACCCAAAACTTGCGGTTTTTGCGGTTCTAGCTTCCGGGTTCTAATACATTCCTATTTAGTTAGCGCAATATTTAGAGTTATAAACCATTTTTACATTCTCATTCTAATGAGAAGGTATTGGTTTGATATGAAAAATGAATTTTGCGGATTTCAGCAAATGTCGACGTTTTGAGACCCATTAGGTAAGAAAAAATAGTTTTTACGTCGGTGTCTGTCTGTTGTCGTTGTTGTCGTTGTGGTCTGCAAACACAGTAACATTTAAAGGAATTATTTTATTCGATTCCCCTTTCGCATCCTTTGTATTTTTACATGTATTTTTGTATGCAAAGAAAAGGCGAGTTCGTTAGTCAGCCTTTTGCGAAGAAATTTAAAAAACGTAGAACACATTGTTGTGACAGCTTTTTTAATATTCGAAAATGCTAATAAAAAATCGAAAATTCAAATTAAAAAAAAAAAAGAATGAAGAAACAATAACTTCATTTTGGTGGAAAACATAGCAAGATACGAAAAGAGATAGATTTACAATAATTGTGTATTTAAAAATGAAAAGCAAATTTTCAGGAATTACTTTTTTGTAGGATAAGTAGTTTTTCTTTTATTTAAAAAAAAATATTGAGAATTAAAAAATTATATTGGAGTACAACAATACAATATACGAGAATAAGTGAGCCAAAATTTATTCAATCAACAAAGATCTTAAAATTTGTTACGATTATTTTTTTGTTAGGAAGAGCAATTTTTTAATCGTAAAAAACAAGATTAAAAATAAAAAATAAATATATATAAACACGACAATAAGAATAAGACTGTATCAATTTCCATGCATATTATATGAATTATAATGATATAACATTTATTGAAATCATACATGTTTCAGCGCAGCTAAGAATAAAATTTAACGCAAAATAGGAAACAAATATTAAAGTAATAATGATAAATACAATTTGTACTTTATTTGTCGAAACCTAAATACCCAATACCAGACAGAGTTACATAAAAAATGTATTATATTTGATATAAGTGTGTTGAGCATAATGTAGAAAATTTTACATTTTTGGCTAAATCGAGTGCAAAGCACGAGGTACGTGATGAGCATGTGTTCGCTAAAGCCGAAAGAAAGAGAGTTCACAATCGCAAAATTGCAGTTGTGGATTCGTTGATCTTTAATTTTTAAAGGTCTGTGTATGAATGTGGGAAAAATGCAAAGACCACGCGCTGATATGCGTATGCATAAATGAGAGAAAAATACAAAGTTCGAGCGAGTAGTACGAGGTAAAACAAAATCGAGCGCGAGATAAATACATCACCGAGTGCGAAGCGCAAGAATCAACAATTGCGCACCCTAGGCGCGCTGAAACTCGCAAGCCCCGTGCGCGGCGCGCGATGAGAATGTGTCCGCGCAGCTGTCAGATTTTTTGAATCTGATTCGTTGACAGTCTGTACTCGAAAAACATTTTTCTACGCAAAGTCATGTTCTCAAGATTCGGCCTAGATTCGTTTCTTTCGAACCATATGTTTAAACTGAACAGGAAATGGCGCAGAAATAGTAAAATATATATAATAACATAAAATTGAGTTTCCTCAAACTTTACGTGTTCAAAACGGGCGATGATCAATTCCGCCGTAAGTACCTGTACACTTACTGAATTCAGCGTAAATCTTTTGTATCTAAAAAGGACTAAAATCCGGAATATAATTTTGTTTTGTTTAATTTAGCACTTGAAAAGGAGGAGGGTTAATAAGGCCAGTTTTTGGGCCATCTACAGATTGGCCTCAAACATGTTTTATTTTATTAATCCTTTTATTTAATCCTTAAAAGGATTTTTCCTCAGAGTGATCTGATTTCAAGAAATAGTCATTTTTAAGTTCGTATTTTACATGGGTTTTCGCACTTTCATTCAAATCATGCTAAGTTTCACATTGTTAGTATTGCTCACGCAAGATCATACGTGGCCAAAAAATGCGCACGTATATGCGTTACAACATATGTTAAAGCCATCATTTTTCTCGAGGTACTTAGCCTTCAAAATAGGGCTTATTTTTATACTTTATGAAAAACCGAGCTTATTATTTTAAGGTATTAATTTATTGTTATTGATTTATTATTTTTAAGTTATTTTTTTTAAGAAACATTTACTGCCGGTCTTAGCCACTTTGACGCCCTTGGGCAAAGAGATGTGAGATTAAAATCAACCAAAATCAGTGGAATAGGAAACAAAACGCTATAGTTCATGTGCAACTGCCGCTTAGCTACGTACAACTGTTTTCCCCCTCCACATGGTATTCGCGTTTGTTGCCGATGCTTTTAGCTATATTCTCCTTCATTCTTCTTCCAAGTTTCGACCTGTTAAAGAGTTCTTATCCACTGTATGTGATATTACTGCGTACATACATCTGTTCCAGATTATTTTATTGTAGTTTTATTTTATCAGTATCGACTAGTTTCATAGCGATTGTAAGTTTTTTGCACAGGTACTTCATAGGCATGAGAGGCTACGCTTTTTTTAAAATCCTTATTATTTAATAGTTCTGTACATCAGTCTCAGATTCTCTTTATTTTTTCAGGTGAAATAATGACTTGCGAATTAAGTTTTAATTACCACTTATTATGCTGAAAAAACAGTGTTCTTGTTGCGGCAAATTCTTAAAACCAAAGAGTCATCTATCAATAGTTCAGGATGAACGGGCATTAAATGTTCTTAAAACTGCTTTTAATAGCTCCTTAACCATTCAGTCAAAGGTTTGCGATAGTTGTCGATGCTTTTCGATTAAAAAGCGTCGGATTACAGATGCAAAAGAGATGAGTTCTTCTGAAAATGATTTATCAAATGTTTTAGAACCAGGTAAGAGTCAGATTTATAAAAATTCAGAATCTTCCAGTGAAGATGGAACTTCAGATTCTGACTGTAGGAAAATCAAACTTCCAATAAGAAGATGTATGATTTCTCAATCCAGATGCATTGTTTGTCATCATAAGAATAATCGTATCAGAATCAAACCTTTTGCTGCATTGAGAGTTTACGTCGATACTGGTATTTTGATTCCTGCAAAAGGGAGATGCTGTGTTTCTCATTTGGTTGATAATGGTTTTCTTAAGAAAGAGGCTGTTGCGTCTATACAAGCCACCTCTGATTTTACTTATATGAACGCTGAGTCAATTTCTAAGCTTCTGAATGATTTGCGTGAGGAGGCAAGGAGAACAGGGTTGAATTTTGATGATCCATCTGCGCTTGAGGATAAAGATTATTATAGGATCGCCGGTTTGACGAAAAATCAATTTAGTGACGTTGCACATGACTTGTCAATTGAAGTGCGTTCGACAAAAGGTCGTTCTGTGCGTTTGTGCCTTGCATTATTGTTGATCAAGTTACGCACAGGTCTTTCCAATGCGATTTTATCAACTATTTTTGGCATAGAAAAACGAAGAGTTGGCAGAGGAATTACGGCAGCAAGGAAAGCTCTGATGTCCTCCTTTGTACCTCATCATCTTGGTATAGGTCACATATCACCCGAGTCAGTCATTAAGGACCATACTACATCAACGGCAAAAACGCTATTCGCAAATGGAGAAGATGTATGTATCATTTTAGCTGATCGTACATACATGTTTATCCAAAAGAGTAGCAATTACTCTTTTCAAAGGCGGACTTCTGGGCGGAATCTGGTCAAGCCCATGATGTTAGTAACGACGACAGGATATATAGTGGATGTTTTCGGTCCGTATTTTGCTGATGGCAAGAACAACGATGCTAGTATCTTTGAAAGTCTTTTAAAATAAGATTCAATAAAACTGCGTACATGGATGCCCTCAAACTTTGTTATCGTTGTCGATCGCGGTTTTCGAAACTGCCTGAAGTTTTTAGAAGATCTTCGATTCGTTTCCAAAATGCCTCATTTTCTTTAAAAAGGATCACAGCACACTACGATTGAAGCAAATGAATTAAGGCTCGTTACTAAAGTCCGATGGGTGGTTGAAGCATTCAATGGGTTGATAAAACCTTGGAGAGCCTTAAGTGATCTTTTTCCAAATAGTCAAATCCCGTACATCGGCGATTACGTCAGAATAGCCTGTGCCCTTTGTAATGCTTTCCGACCTCCTAGAATTCATGATAATTCCGATGATCATCTGATCGCTGAACGAATGTTGCGATTGGCTTCGCAGCCTAATCGCCTGTAAGAGCGAGCAGAAAAGGAAAAAATTGGGCAAAAAGGAGGGCACCGTGGCTTCCTATAACGCAAGAGACACTACCTGATTTTCCTACGTTAACTCTTGATGAATTGCGATACATCACACTCGGAGTATATCAGCTGAAGCAAGCCCAATCGTATACCGAGGAACATTTATCTGATGATGAAATGTACTCCCTTATTGTCCTTAAACAGGAGGAAGGCATTCTAAGAGTACAAATGCAGTCTCGGCATACATCTTCTAAAGTGTATAACTTATGGATAGAAACTAATCAGTGCAAAAGTGGTGCAAGAGTGGTAGGATGTTGCGCTCACATTGCCAGTGTTCTGTGGTATCTTGGTTACTCTAGATATAACCAAAACACTCCCAGAC
>NC_046664.1:131973946-131980344 GCF_010883055.1 Belonocnema kinseyi | reverse complement strand
TAATATACCTTTTCTTAGAAAAATGTCTCCAAGATTATTTCGATTATTTTATAGAAATTATTGCTAATAAATCTGATAAAGTAGAACATTTTTACTCCTTTCGTGATCACAAACCTAATAAAGTATTAAAATGAGCCCTATTTTGAAGGCTAAGTACCTCGAAAAAAATGATGGTTTTAACATATGTTGTAACGCATATACGTGCGCATTTTTTGGCCACGTATGATCTTGCGTGAGCAATACTAACAATGTGAAACTTAGCATGATTTGAATGAAAGTGCGAAAACCCATGTAAAATACGAACTTAAAAATGACTATATCTTGAAATCAGATCGCTCTCAGGAAAAATCCTTTTAAGGGGTTATGAGACCTAGTTAGATGAATAAAATAAAACATGTTTGAGGCCAATCTGTAGATGGCCCAAAAACCGGCCTTATTGACCCTCCTTCTTTGCAACAACAAAAAATATTCGATATTTTCGAATTATAAAGATTCCAACGATGTATTCTGGGATTGCCAAAGTAAAAAATTACGTAATGAATGATCCGGTTTATGTGAAATTGATGGAAAACTTTTCAGTATATTTTACTAAAAATCTACTGCAACATTTTGCTTAACTATGGAAATTCCTGAAGCTAAAATTTAGCCAGATTTGAACACTTTTTAACTAAAATAACAAATTTGGTTTCTTTTTCAAACATTCGCATTTTTCAAAATTATACTTAAATAATTCTTCACTTCCAGTCCAAGAGTATAAATAGTCTTATTCGTAGCTAAATGTCGAAACTCATTAACAAACATCATAATATTTGTTATTTCTTGACAAATTTTTTCACTAAAAGTACTTTAAAATATGATCTTAGCATATGCAAAGCAGAATATAAAGGATTTTTGTGAAGTCAAATTCACAAGTGTCGTTTTCAACAGTATCTTCACAAAATTTTAACAGGGTCCAACACAGAAAATTGCATTTGTTTAAGTGCTGAAAAAACTTTGAAACTGCATTTGGCAAAATTTCAAAATAATCAAATAATTCTTCCTTCTAAAAATAACATGTTTGATGGATTACCGAATCTAGATACTTTATTACTGGCACTTCTGTTTTCTTTTAATTAACTTAAACCTTAACTAAAGCATGCTAATTCTTAAAAAATCTACATTTGGTTTCAAATGTTTTTAATTGTATTTAATTGTATTTGGATACAAATCTATTAACTTTTTTTGGTTTAAAAATACATTTTAATCACCGAAGACTCATCATTCTGCTTTTTATGTGTTATAATAGTATTTTTAATTTACCTTTACGAACAAATTGAAAAAAACAACCTAGACATATGTTAGTAAGGAATCTGCCTATATACTTGAAATTTCTTTCCAACTAAGACGCTAGGACTATTGCAGTGTTTTTAATTACAGGTACAATTTTCAAAATAGCTAACTTCTGGGTCATATGTAGTGTCGTTCTATGCGCCTTGGAAAGACAAGGCTACCCAGGTAGCCGTGGAGGAAAAGACAAGCGCCCGCCTTTATGTACTGGTCCCAGGTATTGCGTGCGAATTTATGAATACCCCGCCCTAGATATGGGCGATTTCCATTTGATCGTGGCCACCTGCTCGTCTTATCCTCTCCACTCGACTTATCCTCCAGTCCCTGACTGAGCAAAAAGCAAAATCGCAAATTAAAAATGTTATATTCGGAATCTACGTTTTGTTACGATTCCAACGATATGTAACTTGCAATCAAAATATTAAAATTAAAGTAAGTTGTGGCAGATTTTAGTTTATGTTTTGACCCTGTCTAGCTAGCATTATAGAATTTTCCGTAGAATAGTTGAAAATTCCTCAGTTTATCCTATAGTTGAAAGTTGCTCAGCGCTTCCCATAGAGTGATAGAAAAAGCCTAACGAAAGTATTATATAGGGCTTCAAGGCAAGTTCGAGGGGTGTGTTTACATTATTGGATGTAAACATTCCTAGAGATTAAGTTACAGCGATCGAGCCGAATTCAAGTGGAGCTCATTTATGTTTTAAGTACATTTATTTAATCTTCAAACGTTGTAATTATTTAAACAATTTTCCTGAATGGCTATTTTTAAACACACGCTTCATTCATTGTGTTGCTTTGTAAATTTACAAGAACGATTAATTATTTAAACAATTTTAATTTAAAAATAAACAGTTTGACCTTTTTTCTACGAGTAAATTTCTTTACGGAGGCAACTAAGAATGTCTAACCGATCACTCTTTTCTAAATTGTTTTGCAAATTTTCAAGATCTATTAATTATTTAAACAATTTTAAGTGAAAAATTAAAAGTTTGGCCTTTATCCTAAGAATCAATTTGTTTTCTAAGTGAACTAAGAACGTCTATTCGATGACTCGTTTCTATGTTGCTTTGTAAATTTACAAGAACTATTAATTATTTTAACAATTTAAATTTAAAATGAAGAGTTTGCCCTTTTTCTACAAGTAAATTTGTTTACCGAGTCAAATAAGAATGTTTATCCGACGATCCATTTCTATATTACCTTCCAAATTTACAAAAACTTCCAATTACTTAAAAAATCTTTAATAAAAAATTAAAACTTTGGCCTTTATCCTACGAATCAATTTGTTTTCGAAGTCAACTAAAAATGTCTATGCGATAACTTTGTTGTATGTTGCTTTGCAAATTTACAAGAACTATTAATTATTTTAACAATTTTATTTAAGAAATTAAGAGTTTGCCCTTTTTTCTAAAAATAAATTTGTTTACAAAGTTAAATAAAAATGTCTATCCGATGACTCTTTTCTGTATTGCTTTGCAAATTTGCATAAACTATTACTTATTCAAACAATTTTAAGTAAAAAACGAAAAGTGACCTTTTTTCTACAAGTAAATTTGTTTTCGAAGTCAAATAAGAATGTCTATCCAATGACTGTTTTCTGTATTGCTTTTCAAATTTACAAGAACAATTCATTATTTAAACAATTTTGATTAAAAAATTTAAACTTTGGCCTTTATCCTACGAATCAATTTGTTTTCGAAGTCAACTAAGAATTTCTAGGCGATGAATCTTTTCTATGTTGCGTTGTAAATTTACAAGAACTGATATTTATTTAAACAATTTTAATTAAAAAATTATGAATTTGTCCTTTTTTCTAAAAGTAAATTTGTTTACGGAGTCAAATAAGAATGTCTATCCGAAGACTCTTTTCTATATTGCTTTGCAACTTTACATGAACTATTAGTTATTCTAACAATGTTAATTAAAAAACTAAAAGTGACCTTTTTTCTACAAGTAAATTTGTTTTCGAAATCAACTAAGGATGTCTGTCCGCTGACTCTTTTCTGTATTTCTTTGCAAATTTACAAGAACTATTAATTATTTATACAATTTTAAATAAAGAATTAAAACTTTGGCCTTTATCCTACGAATCAATTTGTTTTCGAAGTCAACTGCTAGGCAGTCTGATAAGTACCTGAAAATTCTAAGAGGTGGCATTAGTGTTCACTAATGTGAACCATTTTCGTCGAGCTTGATCCTTCAAATGACGCCTGTCAAAACTTCAGCCATTTATGTTTACGCATTTACAAGTTACAGCACTGAGAAGCGACTAACCTCCGAGTTTTTTTTTAATATGGAAAAATCTGAGTTTCGAGTTTTGATCAAACACTACTATCTTCGCAAGAAAACGATATCCGAGACCAAGGCCAAGCTGGATAAGTATTACCCGGACTCTGCACCCTCGATTGGAATGATTCATAAGTGGTTTGCCGAGTTTCGTTGTGGCCGTACGAGCACAGTTGATCCTGAACGATCTGGGCGCCCAAAAGTGGTCACTACACCAGAAAATGTCGAAAAAATCCATGATAGTGGTCCAAAGCGTCCAAAAACGCAACAATGGGATGCATATGGCATAATATTCGTGGACTATCTTGAAAAAGGTGAAACCATAACCGGAGCATACTATTCATCATTATTGGACCGATTGAAAATCGAAATCGCCGAAAAACGACCGCATTTGAAGAAGAAAAAACCGCTTTATCATCACGACAATGCGTCTGTTTATTCATGCTTAGTTGCACAAGCAAAATTGCATGAAATCGGCTTCGAATTGTTTCCTCAGCCACTGTATTCACCAGTTCTGGCCCCCAGCGACTATTACTTGTTCCCTAACCTGAAGAGATGGCTCACCGGTAAGCCTTTTTACTCAAATGAGAAGCTCATAGCTGAAACTGAAGCGTATTTTGGAGACCTTCCGATCGAGTACTTTTCGGACGGTATCAAAAAGTTATAAAATCGTTGGACTCGCTGCATCGACCTAAAAGGAGAGTATGTTGAAAAATAAAACCGACTTTGGCCAAAAAAACGTCTCCGTGTTTCATTTTTTAGGGACTTATCAGACTGCCTAGTAAGAATGTCCAGGCGATGCATCTTTTCTATATTGCTTGGCAAATTTACATAAACTATTAATTATTTAAACAATTTTAATCAAAAAACTAAAAGTGACTTTTTTGCTAAGAGTCTGTTTGTTTGCCGAGTGAACTAAGAATGCTTATCTGATGACTCATTTCCATTTTTTTTTGTAAATTTACAAGATATATTAGCTATTTAAACAATTTTAATTAAAAAATCAGGAGTTTGCCCTTTTTCTAGAAGTCAATTCGTTTACGGAGTTAACTAAGAAAGTCTATCGGATGACTCTTTTCTATGTTGCTTTGAAAATTTACAAAAACTATTAATTATTTAAACGATTCCGATCGAAAAATTAAGAGTTTCAACTTTATCCTACGAGTTGATTTGTATTCGAAATCTACTAAGGATCATTTAAGCATTTTTCGTAAACATATTGCGAGTTGAGGTATTAATCAAATAACAAACACAATTTGTTTACGAAGTTAACTAATATTGTCTTTGCGATGACTCTTTTCTAAGTTATTTGTTAAATTTACCTGAATTATTAATCATTTAAAGAACTATACGCGGAGAAAATTTGTTCATTAAAATTTACCCAATTAGTTCGGTAAATGGAGCACATTATTGCATTTATATAAAGTTTACAATTATTTTGGGTTATATTTTTATGAAATGAATGATATAAAGTTGATTTTCTCGTGATATTACCGATTCACGTAAAACAAAGTATAGGTTGCAGAATTTTTTAGGGATTTGCACTTTTATTGTAAAATGAGAATCGTTAGGGAAGTCAACATTGTCAGGGCTGAAGTCTGAAGCCAAGCCCCCCGTATAAGCTTTAAAAATTTTATGTTTCAGTTAATATTGTAGGACTTCAGAAAATATTCAAATATATAGATCAAGGTGTCACAGAGTTTTCGATTTTAAAAATCGTTAATGTCATTAAAAGTGTGCGACTATATTATATGTAATGTATTGTAATTTAATTTCATTTTAAGTTTAAGATAAATTGTACAAGAATGTATGTAGTAAGTGGATGACGTTTCAGAGAATCTGGTTGTAGCAAGAACTTTTTTTTGCTGACGCAAGAAATTTTACGTGACCCCAGATAGCTTAAGAGTTTGCAGCAAGCTTGCTTTAATCTTCCCATGCAAGTTTCGGAAGCTTACATCGCAAGGTTCAGGCAAGCTTACCGCAAATAAGAAAATGTCCGTCATGTGGCAATATTGCTAAGCAAGATTGAGAAAACGTTGCCTGTCAATCTTGAAATTGATTTATTGCGCATAAGTTTTGCATAGCACGTAGGGCTGCGCAGTAATTTTTTAATGTTCTCCCAGAATGCGCCTTACGTGTCCACAAAAACGTATGATGTATGGTATTTCTAATAAAACTTGCCCACGAATCTTCCTCCAATGCTCCCTCAATATTGCAGGCAAGCTTGCATTAAGATTCCCATGACTATGGTCCCTCAATCTTGCCTTGCAATATTGCCGCATGGCGGACATTGTCTTATTTGCGGAAAGCTTGCCTCAACCTTGCAATGCAAGCTTCGGGACCTTGCACCGCAAGATTGAGGCTAGCTTGCAGCAAACTCTTGTGCTATTTGGGACTGGGATGTAGAATTCACATATAGAGCGGTACACTTTGTTTTCCTTGATTGAAACTGTAACTAACCGTTCGAATCATTTTATCTGAATGGTAGGTACGAGGGTAGTTCAATAAGTCCTTAGAATGAAGTATAAAAACAATTTTTTTTGGGTAAATTTTTTTTTATTTTTCAACATAATCTCCTTGGAGCTCTATACACTTGGTCAATCGCTTTTCAAGTTTTTTTAATCCTTCAGAAAAGTGCGTTTTCGGCATTTCCTCAAAATAAGCACTTACAGAGGCAATGACGTGTTCGTTGCCTGGAAATCTCTGTCCACCGAGCCATTTTTTCAAGTTTGGAAATAAGAAAAAGTCACTGGGGGCTAAATCTGGTGAATACGGTGGGTGTTCGAC